>NW_010966882.1:1190267-1201969 GCF_000463585.1 Tarenaya hassleriana | reverse complement strand
TCTCCCTAAAAACCACCCTTTGACCTCTAAGTTAGGAAGCTCATAGGAAGCAACAAGCCCTAGAGAATACGATGTAACCTGACATTCCTCTGTCATCATCTCGTTAATGAAAATCATTCGGAGACATGAGTGCATCGGAAACGAAGGCTCGGGTCTAAGTTGTGGGACAAGAACACAAAAGAAAAGAAAAAAAGAGTGACGCTTGTCAAATTCCAACGTCCTAGAAGCCTAAGATTGCATGAGAAAGAAAAAAAAAGAGAGAGAAAGGGAAAGAAAGAAAAAGAATAAGAATACAAAAACAAGAACAAAAAGGAAAGAGATAGGGCAAAGAAAAATAGTGAGAGTATGGGCCAAGTAACTTTTAGAGACCTCAATTGGGATGTGTTTAGGAGACATGCTCAACAAGTAGGATATACTCCATTTTAGATCGCGGGAAACAATGGAAATCCCATTGATGAGCTTTCGCTTGCATGTTGGAGAAGATAGAGTATACCAAACCCGATTTCATTCGCAGCGACTCTAACCTGTACAACCAATCCATTCAAAACCTCCATTTGTTCTCCGACTATATCTTATCACCCCTAGATAGTTTTGTAGCTGCACATTTACTCGAGGACGAGCAAACCTCAAGTCTGGGGGGATTTGATCACACGGATTTTTCGTTGATTTTTCTAACGTCACACACTTCGGTTTTTCTCATATCTTAGGCATAATAGGACGTTAGACGGTCATGGGTAGGATTCTTTCCTCCATTTTCCTTGCAGGACGATCGAACGAGGACATTTACGCACGAGGCACGGAAAAGGAGTGGAATCGAGAAGTCCCGGAAGACTCAGAGAAAACGGGCGGACCGCCTGTTTTAACAGGCGGTCGCTCGTTGTGATAGGCAAGCAAGTGAGCGGTCGCTCGACAAAACCGGTGGTCGCTCTGCGCGACTACAGAGAAAACGAGCGGCCCGCTCGGTATGCCATGCGGTCGCCTCGAGTCGACAAGAAGAACAAGCGGTCGCTTGTGAATATGAGCAGTCGCTCACCCTGAAAAAAACGAGCGACACTGAAGAAAAAATGAGCAACCCTGAACAAAAAGTGAGCGACCGCCCGATATCAAATCCGGTCCAAAAAGGAAAAGCCCGATTTTTGAGGAAAAACCTAGTTTTTGCACTTAGACAAAAAGGAGATCTTGAGGGGAGAGAGGGGGACTCGACACTTTGGAAGAAAAACACCTTGGAGAGGAGAAAAGGGAGATTTGGAGACCTAGGGAGACATCTTGAAGGAGGAGATCACCATTGAAGACCATATTGAGCATTTCTTCTCCTTTTCTATGTTCTCCCCTTTTGTTTTCTGTTTTGAACCTCTAGATGTGGAGTAGTGACTTTGTTGTGGGTGAGGGATCCCCACATTTGTATGGACACCTATGCTTATCTATGATGCTTTTGAGTTTTCTTCCATTGGTTTGATGTTTTGTGCTTAATGCTATTGATTTGGATGAAACCCTAATCGATATGACCATAGAACACATTGATCATAGGGATATGGGAATGATGTTTGGAACCAAATGTCAAATGAGTGAGTTATTCACATTGGGAGATGGCTTAACTTGCTTAGGGTTCATGATGGGGTACATTAATGCATCTAGAGATCATTTGGATCATTGGAAAATGGGTGAATCGATTCTCTAGGTAGTGAGTTTAAGCTTGGGAGAGACAAACTCTAGAGGAAGTGCTTGAAACCCCCAATTGGAAGACAAACCCATAAGCATTGTAGCATCACTAACCGTCCATGCGATTCTTGAGGGATCCCGAACCTACAACGCTTCAAACCATCGTTTACAAACCGTTAATTTTTATTGCTTTCTCGTATTCCGACACTTGCCACAACCCACATTTTCATTGGACCACCTAATCTAGCTTAGAGATAGACTAATACATCCTAGTCCTCGTGTTCGACCCCGGTACTACAACTACCGTATACTTGCGGATAGTGGTACAAATCGGGTACTAAATATAAGACTCGGTGCGTGTGCATCAATTTTCTCTTGGTTCGTCCAAGTTCAGCGATTGGTACGTCCATAGCCACCACTATCCATCGTTTCTTGTCCACTCCTTCATAGTTCGGAACAAGTTCGAGAGCCCACAAGGGTGAGTGATTGTTCCCAGCAACCTACCTTCCATCGTTCCCCCTCGTATCTGAGTACCGATTGAGTTCGAGTGCCTCTCAAGGCCAGTGATCAATCGGCCCTCAATCTCCTACCATCCAAGCACCTAACCGAGGCTCCATGGGGCGTATATCATTTTGGTATCAGAGATGTTCGCTCCAACGGATGCTTGAAATCCCGGGTGAGATCGTTCCCTTTTCTGAGTTCATTGTTGTTTCGATTCCATTTCATTTCCTCTCCATCACCGACAACAAATTTGAGGGAAATTGATGTGCATCTATTTAAGGGCTGATTGCAGCGTATTTTGGCAGGCCAATTCCCCCCGTGAACACCCGAACACCAGCAGCAACCTCCACGAATCACGACATCGGAAGCTCTCGGTGAGATCCTTCCTTGTCTATCTTTTTCGTTCTTTGTCAGTTCTGTTTCATTTCGGTGTGAGATCATTGCTGTATGCTTACGTTCCTTGATCAAAATCTGACTAGAAACTTTCGGAAGTCTACTCGAATCTTCTCGCACGTTCGTGATTGTTCGCCTCTTAGCTTCGATCCTAGTTGTGTATGAGGTTTGTTTGGGTATCATTGCTCAGCTGTTTGCTTTGATCATAGCTCTGTCTTAGTACGTATTGCCTTGATAGTTATCGAGCATTCGTTTGTTGCACTTAGTTATATACCCGACAATGTTGCGTGATTGTTTGATATTTGTGTGGAAATTGCTCTTAACTCGAGGATAGAACAACATGTATTCTACTTTTGTACGCTTGTAGAACTCGTAGGACAAGTGATTGTTGCACGTTGAAGTGTTGTTTGCGTGTTTGAGCGAGCTGTGCGAAATGAGTACACACGAAGCTTCCAATGAGGGAGCTAATTAATGTTAGTCAAGTGAGGGTGTTATATTTAGGTTCCTCCAACAGATCATGGATAGGTTGGCACGACTAGAGGAGAATAGACCTCATGCACCTCCCGAACCTCGCCCTAGAGAACCTCTAGCTCATCCAAGACGAACCCGAGACCCTAATCCCGAATTCCTTAGTGACGACAAGAGTGATGTAGGACCACGACATAGACCAAGAGAGAGGGTTGTCGAGGAGATAACCGATCGTGAGGATTACCATAGATGCAGAGCCCCGAGGTCGAGAGAGAGGGTAGTGGAAGAAATCGTTGAACGGAGATACCCCCTAGACGTAGAGGCCATAGGCCGCGGGCTCGAGTTTCCGAAGAGGAGTCAGAGTACGACGATCCACTGCTTAGACCCCTTAGACCGAGAGATAGGATACGTGAGGATGGGTCTGATGCTAGTGAAATACCAGGGCATAGGGAACACCTTCGTCCTAGAGCTAGACCACCTAGGTGGGCCGATGTTGTCGAGGAAGAAGGAGAGCATGAACACCGACAACATGGGAGGCAAGGGGCTGATCTTAAGCTTAAGCCACCTTTGTTCATAGGAAAGGTAGACCCTGAGGCCTACTTAGATTGGGAGCGTCGCATGGATAACATTTTCGAATGTTACTCATATTCGGACCGTAAGAAAGTCTAATATGCGGCTACCCAACTAGCCGAAAGCGCCTTAGCATGGTGGGATCGTGGATAAATGAGAGACGATGTGCTCACATAGAGACGGTGGGAACATTGAGAGAAATGAAGGTATTGATGCGTAAACGGTACGTACCCCCTCATTTCCACCGAGAACTCCAACGCAAGTATCGGCAAATCTCACAAGGTGCTAGAACGGTGGAAGAATTCTTTGAAGAGTTTGAGCACCTTAGGAGTCGGTTGGAATTAGATGAGGACGAGGAGGCGGTGATGGCCTAGTTTCTCGACGAACTTAACGAGCGTATTGCCCGAAAGATCGAGCGTCATCCGTACCACAATCTCCATGAGCTTGTGCACCTAGCCGTGCAAATCGAAAAGCAAAACCAAAGGAAACGAACCCGGCTGAGTAAGCTCAAAACCCCTCCTAGTCTTTCCTCGCCGATACCCAAACCGTCAGTCATTCCCCGAAAGGAACTTCCCGAGAATCGTGGCAACCGTGATTATCGGGAAAAAGGGAAATCCCCCGAAACATCGCAAACCAAGTCCACCCATGACGCTTCTCGTGACACTAGAGCTAGAGAGATTATGTGTTATAAGTGTCGAGGTAGAGGTCATATGGCTCATGACTGCCCAAACTCCCGAGTGATGTTTATCACAGATAAGGGAGAGTATGAGTCACTAGACGAGGAGGAAGCGGGAGATCTCGAGGAAGAGATCGAATATCCCGATAGCAGAGAACTCTTGGTTACCCGACGAGTTCTTAGTGCTATGGTAAACCCGGACGAGACAGCACAACGAGAGACAATATCCCATACTTGGTGCACTGTCCAAGGAAAAGTTTGTGGGTTGATAATCGATAGCGGGTCGTTCACCAATGTGGCTAGCGCCAACATGGTAAAGAAACTCGGTCTTACACCCGAAAAACACCCGCACCCCTATAAGCTCCAATGGTTGAACAACCAAGGGGAAATCAAAGTTAGCGAGAGAGTAAAGATCCCTTTTAGCATCGGACGTTATCACGATGAGGTCGTGTGTGATGTCGTTCCCATGCAAGCGGGACACATGCTATTAGGGCGGCCTTGGCAGTTTGACCGAGAGGTCATGCACGATGGACGGGCCAACCAATACTCTCTTTTATACAACAAGAAGAAGGTTGTGTTAGCTCCCCTCACACCATCTCAAGTTCACGAGATGCAGCTACGGCTAGCTCGAGAAACCAAACCGAAGAAGGAAAATTTTACCTTCGGTCTAGTCAAGTCGAAAAGGTCATTCGATAAGGTCCTACGGTTCTCTTGATAGTCTTTAAGGACCAGATTACTCTTAGGACCGAATCGTCACATGAGAGTCCAGTCATTTCATGGCTACTTGAACAATTCCGGGACGTATTTCCCGAAGAGATTTCGGCTGGTCTCCCTCCGATAGGCGACATAGAGCACCAAATCGATCTAGTACCCAGTACCCCACTCCCTAACCGCCCCGCTTATCGCATGAACTCCGAGGAGATGAAAGAGCTTGAAAAACAAATTCAAGAGCTTCTGAGCAAGGGGTATATTAGGGAAAGTCTAAGTCCATGCACTGTGTCGGCGCTTCTAGTACCGAAAAAAGACGGGACTTGGAGGATGTGCGTAGATTGTCGTGCGATAAACAACATTATGGTCAAATACCGCCATCTGATTCCCCGCCTTGATGATATGCTCGATGAGCTTAGCGGAGCCACGATTGTTTCCAAAATCGGCCTAAAAAGTTGTTATCATCAAGTCCGGATGAAAGAAGGCGATGAATGGAAAACCGCCTTCAAGACAAAGCAATGACTCTACGAGTGGCTTGTGATGCCTTTCGGGCTCACTAACGCCCCAAGTACCTTCATGAGGCTCATGAACCACATTTTGAGAGGCTTCATTGGAAAGTTCATGGTCGTGTACTTCGACGATATCCTCATTTATAGTCGCACCGAGGAGGACCACGCGAATCATCTTGAGCAAGTCTTGACCACACTAAGGAAAGAAAGCCTATATGCTCGTTCTGTACTAACGAGATAGTGTTTTTGGGCTTTGTAGTCAGCTCTAGTGGTTTGAGAGTCAATGAGGAGAAAATCAAAGCCATTACGGAATGGCCAACTCCCACCACGGCTTAGCTAGCTTCTACCGTCACTTCATGCGAGATTTCAGCAGCATAGCCGCTCCCCTTACTGCGGCAATTAAAAAGGATGTACCATTTGAATGGGGAGATGCACAAGAGCGAGCCTTTGCTGTGCTCAAAGACAGCCTTAGACATGCTCCCATCTTAGTTCTTCCGAACTTTGACAAAACTTTCGAGGTCGAGTGCGATGCATCCGGGATTGGCATAGGAACTTTCCTAATGCAAGAGAAGAAGCCCGTGGCATTTTTTAGTGAAAAACTAAACGGGGCTGCACTCAATTATCCGACCTACGATAAGGAGCTATATGCACTTGTGCGAACTTTAGAGACTTGGCAGCATTATTTGTTGGCCAAGGAATTCGTAGTGCATTCGGATCATGAAACACTAAAGCATCTTAAGGGCCAAACCACTCTCAAGCGTCGACACGCTAAGTGGTTAGAGTTCATCGAGACATTCCCGTACGTCATCAAGTACAAGAAAGGAAAAGAGAAAGTTGTGGCCGATGCATTGTCTCGCCGACACACTTTGATCTCGGTTATGGAAACGAGATTGTTCGGCTTTGAGCTCGTCAAAGCACGGTATGAAGACGACTGTGACTTCAGTACCATCGTAGAGGAATGTCAAAGAGGAGGCCACGGGCCATATTATTTGCATGATGGATACCTATTCTGTGATAAACGATTGTGTGTCCCTCAAGGATCCTTACGAGATGTCATACTCCGCGAAGCTCATGGAGGAGCTCTAGCTGGTCACTTTGGGGTAGATAAGACTTTGGCCGTAGTACAAGAGCATTTCTTTTGGCCACATCTCATAAGGGACGTCCGGAGATTTTGCGCTAAGTGCATAGAATGCCATCGAGCTAAGTCTAAGGTGCAACCTCATGGATTATATATGCCACTACCGATCTCCACGCAACCTTGGGTCGATATTTCCATGGACTTTGTCGTTGGACTCCCCAAAACCAGGGCATAGGGAACACCTTCGTCCTAGAGCTAGACCACCTAGGTGGGTCGATGTTGTCGAGGAAGAAGGAGAGCATGAACACCGACAACATGGGAGGCAAGGGGCTGATCTTAAGCTTAAGCCACCTTTGTTCATAGGAAAGGTCGACCCTGAGGCCTACTTAGATTGGGAGCGTCGCATGGATAACATTTTCGAATGTTACTCATATTCGGACCGTAAGAAAGTCCAATATGCGGCTGTCCAACTAGCCGAAAGCGCCTTAGCATGGTGGGATCGTGGATAAATGAGAGACGATGTGCTCACATAGAGTCGGTGGGAACATGGAGAGAAATGAAGGTATTGATGCGTAAACGGTATGTACCCCCTCATTTCCACCGAGAACTCCAATGCAAGTATCGGCGAATCTCACAAGGTGCTAGGACGGTGGAAGAATTCTTTGAAGAGTTCGAGCACCTTAGGAGTCGGTTGGAATTAGATGAGGACGAGGAGGCGGTGATGGCCTAGTTTCTCGACGACTTAACGAGCGTATTGCCCGAAAGGTCGAGCGCCATCCGTACCGCAATCTCCATGAGCTTGTGCACCTAGCCGTGCAAATCGAAAAGCAAAACCAAAGGAAACAAACCCGGCTAAGTAAGCTCAAAACCCCTCCTAGTCTTTCCTCGCCGATACCCAAACCGTCAGTCATTCCCCGCAAGGAACTTCCCGAGAACTGTGGCAACCGTGATTATCGGGAAAAAAGGGAAATCCCCCGAAACATCGGAAACCAAGTCCACCCATGACGCTTCTCGTGACACTAGAGCTAGAGAGATTATGTTATAAGTGTCGAGGTAGAGGTCATATGGCTCGTGACTGCCCAAACTCCCGAGTGATGATTATCACAGATAAGGGAGAGTACGAGTCACTAGACGAGGAGGAAGCGGGAGATCTCGAGGAAGAGATCGAATATCCCGATAGCAGAGAACTCTTGGTTACCCGACGAGTTCTTAGTGCTATGGTAAACTCGGACGAGATAGCAGAACGAGAGACAATATTCCATACTCGGTGCACTGTCCAAGGAAAAGTTTGTGGGTTGATAATCGATAGCGGATCGTGCACCAACGTGGCTAGCGCCTACATGGTAAAGAAACTCGGTCTTACACCCGAAAAACATCCGCACCCCTATAAGCTCCAATGGTTGAACAACCAAGGGGAAATCAAAGTTAGCGAGAGAGTAAAGATCCCTTTTAGCATCGGACGTTATCACGATGAGGTCGTGTGTGATGTTGTTCCCATGCAAGCGGGACACATGCTATTAGGGCGGCCTTGAAAGTTTGACCGAGAGGTCATGCACGATGGACGGGCCAACCAATACTCTCTTATACACAACAAGAAGAAGGTTGTGTTAGCTCCCCTCACACCATCTCAAGTTCACGAGATGCAGCTACGACTAGCTCGAGAAACCAAACCGAAGAAGGAAAACTTTTACCTTCGGTCTAGTCAAGTCGAAAAGGTCATTCGATAAGGTCCTACGGTTCTCTTGATAGTCTTTAAGGACCAGATTACTCTTAGGACCGAATCGTGACATGAGAATCCAGTCATTTCATGGCTACTTGAACAATTCGAGGACGTATTTCCCGAAGAGATTTCGACTGGTCTCCCTCCGATAGGCGGCATAGAGCACCAAATCGATCTAGTACCCGGTGCCCCACTCCCTAACCGCCCCGCTTATCGCATGAACCCCGAGGAGATGAAAGAGCTTGAAAAACAAATTCAAGAGCTTCTGAGAAAGGGATATATCAGGGAAAGTCTAAGTCCATGCATTGTGTCGGCGCTTCTAGTACCGAAGAAAGACGGGACTTGGAAGATGTGCGTAGATTGTCGTGCGATAAACAACATTATGGTCAAATACCGCCATCTGATTCCCCGCCTTGATGATATGCTCGATGAGCTTAGCGAAGCCACGATTGTTTCCAAAATCGGGCTAAAAAGTGGTTATCATCAAGTCCGGATGAAACAAGGCGATGAATGGAAAACCGCCATCAAGACAAAGCAATAACTCTACGAGTGGCTTGTGATGCCTTCCGGGCTCACTAACGCCCCAAGTACCTTCATGAGGCTCATGAACCACATTTTGAGAGCCTTCATTGAGGCTCAAGAAGGACGATTGTTTCCAAAATCGGGCTAAAAAGTGGTTATCATCAAGTCCGGATGAAACAAGGCGATGAATGGAAAACCGCCATCAAGACAAAGCAATAACTCTACGAGTGGCTTGTGATGCCTTCCGGGCTCACTAACGCCCCAAGTACCTTCATGAGGCTCATGAACCACATTTTGAGAGCCTTCATTGAGGCTCAAGAAGGCGACGATATCCTCATTTATAGTCGCACCGAGGAGGACCACGCGAATCATCTTGAGCAAGTCTTGACCACACTAAGGAAAGAAAGCCTATATGCTCGTTCTGTACTAACGAGATAGTGTTTTTGGGCTTTGTAGTCAGCTCTAGTGGTTTGAGAGTCAATGAGGAGAAAATCAAAGCCATTACGGAACGGCCAACTCCCACCACGGCTTAGCTAGCTTCTACCGTTACTTCATGCGAGATTTCAGCAGCATAGCCGCTCCCCTTACTGCGGCAATTAAAAAGGATGTACCATTTGAATGGGGAGATGCACAAGAGCGAGCCTTTGCTGTGCTCAAAGACAGCCTTAGACATGCTCCCATCTTAGTTCTTCCGAACTTTGACAAAACTTTCGAGGTCGAGTGCGATGCATCCGGGATTGGCATAGGAACTTTCCTAATGCAAGAGAAGAAGCCCGTGGCATTTTTTAGTGAAAAACTAAACGGGGCTGCACTCAATTATCCGACCTACGATAAGGAGCTATATGCACTTGTGCGAACTTTAGAGACTTGGCAGCATTATTTGTTGGCCAAGGAATTCGTAGTGCATTCGGATCATGAAACACTAAAGCATCTTAAGGGCCAAACCACTCTCAAGCGTCGACACGCTAAGTGGTCAGAGTTCATCGAGACATTCCCGTACGTCATCAAGTACAAGAAAGGAAAAGAGAAAGTTGTGGCCGATGCATTGTCTCGCCGACACACTTTGATCTCGGTTATGGAAACGAGATTGTTCGGCTTTGAGCACGTCAAAGCACGGTATGAAGACGACTGTGACTTCAGTACCATATTATTTGCATGATGGATACCTATTCCGTGATACACGATTGTGTGTCCCTCAAGGATCCTTACGAGATGTCATACTCCGAGAAGCTCATGGAGGAGCTCTAGCTGGTCACTTTGGGTAGATAAGACATTGGCCGTAGTACAAGAGCATTTCTTTTGGCCACATATCAAGAGGGACGTCCGGAGATTTTGCGCTAAGTGCATAGAATGCCATCGGGCTAAGTCTAAGGTGCAACCTCATGGATTATATATGCCACTACCGATCTCCACGCAACCTTGGGTCGATATTTCCATGGACTTTGTCGTTGGACTCCCCAAAATCCAACACGAGGACTCTATCTTTGTTGTCGTGGACCGGTTCTCTAAGATGGCTCACTTTGTGCCGTGTGCCAAGACGGACGATGCTAAACACATCGCCGATCTATTCTTTCGAGATATAGTCCGTCTCCATGGCATACCAAGGGCAATAGTGTCAGACCGAGACTCCAAGTTTCTCAACCACTTCTGGCGGACACTATGGAAAAAGATCGGCACAAAGCTCATCTTTTCGATGACTTGTCATCCGCAAACAGATGGACAAACCGAGGTAATTAATCGTACGTTGTCTACTCTTTTACGAGCTACCATCGGAAAGACCCTAGAGAATTGGGTTGAGTGCATACCTCACATAGAGTTCGCTTATAACCGAGCGATACATTCTGCCTCGAAGCACTCCCCGTTTGAGATCATGTATGGCTTCAATCTGATTACACCTCTTGATCTCATCGCCCTACCCGACCATGAGATTCTTAATCTCGACGGAGCAAAGAAGGCCGAGTTCATTAAGCAACTACACCAGAAGGTCAGAGACAATATCGCGAAACGAACCGAGTCTTACGCATGACACGCCAACAAGGGCCGCAAAACGGTAACATTTAAGGAAGGTGATTGGATTTGGCTGCACTTTCGACCCGAGCGTTTCCCGGATAAACGCAAGTCCAAACTATCACCTAGAGGCGATGGGCAATTTCAAGTCATAGAGCGAATTAACGATAACGCCTATCGTCTTGAGCTACCCAATGAGTTTAATGTTTCCGATTCCTTTAATGTGGTTGATCTACTTGTTGGTTAATCTACGGGTTCCTAGCATGCGATCATATCGATCTAGGGTTTGGTTTACTAGGTTTCATGCAGCGGAAGAAAAATCTAAACCTAGTCAAACGTCACACGCTACCAAACTCGCAGAACCCGAAAGATCGTGTATATCACCGAGGGAATCGTTACTTACCTCGTTCTCGATGAGTCTTGAAGTTTATTTCGATCCGGGGCCTGTTCTAAATCACCAAGAGCTGAAAGTACAGCTCCTCTACACGTATCCACACCGATGGGAAGGATTCCAAACGATTTGGAACGAATCTGCTAGGATTAGTGAAGAAAAGGGTAACTCAAGAGACGAGATCCAATCCCGGGACAATAGAAATCCAAGAGAACAGCTTCTCTAGGGTTCTAGGGTGTTTTTCTGAGTTTTAGGTCGGCTCTCATTTAGTTTAGACGAAACCCTAAACTTAAATAAGATTAGAAAACCCTAAAATTCGAATTTTGGAAATATTCCGGATCCCGGTCCGCCGGACCAGGAGCTTGGTCCGGCGGACCAAGCTTAGTCCGAGGCCCACGCACCGGCTGACCTGAAGGCTTGGTCCGGCGGACCACGCGTGGTCAGCTCCGGACCAAGACCCTTCTTGGTCAGCTCGGTCCGACTTGTCATTTCTCGGTCCG
>NW_010966882.1:1185165-1186112 GCF_000463585.1 Tarenaya hassleriana | reverse complement strand
TGTGTTTCTAGCCTATTTAAAGGCCTTTGTATGTCAAGAATGAGGAGGCTTTGAATTGATAAAAATCGAGTTGCTTAATTGCTTCTTCTTCTTGGTGTGTCCGAGAATATCGCCTTTTGCGCATGTGTGTGTGTGTCACCCTTGTGCAAGGTCAAATCGTGGTGGATTCAAGATTGGTTTAGCTCCTTTGAATCCTATTTCATACCCCTATCTTCCATCAAAAATTGGCAATCATCCGAGTGCCCTTTGGCCTGGAACTTCCCTTCCATCTATCACCTAAACCGAGTGCTCTCGAGTGCTCTGTTTTAGTCCGACTTGTGTGTTGATTTCTAAGGACTCCGAGTGCCCTTTGGCCTGGATATCCTCTTGAAATCTAACCATAGGAATACCTTAGTGAGTCTCCAAGTGTCCCCTGGTTTCGAGCTTGTTGTATTCGTTGTCCAAAAGGCAACATAAGACACATACGTACAAACCGCATTTCACCGAAGGAAACGAGCGAGACTTCCTTGGCTCCGTGCGTGTATCACCAACACACTGAAAACCCTTTTTCATGCTCGTTTCGGTCAAATCTCGTTTCCATTCTTCGTATTCTTCACGTATAAGTCCATCCCTATTGGTGTGTGACCCTGTAGGCCCATTCTAAGTGGTAGTGACTTTAGGAACCTTTCCCGAACCACAAGTCATGGTTAGCCTCTAGCAAGATGCCATGACCACCCATTTAGAATTGAGTTAGAGGTGATCTAACCAAAGCATTAACAGCTCGAATTCTGATCCTTTGTCTCACGATATAATAAGTTGAACAAGGGCATGGTTTGAGCCACCCTTCAAGTTCAACTGCTTTCTCGTCTTGGCAATTCGACTAATAAAATAGATGCAACTTCATCTATAGCGTGGCCACGCGTTTTCATAGTCCGACTTCCACGAGAGGGCCCAACGATATCTCTCCT
>NW_010966882.1:1182683-1183171 GCF_000463585.1 Tarenaya hassleriana | reverse complement strand
CTTCGCTCGGAGACAGCAAAGACAGTGGGGAATGGCCGAAGAAATGCTGAGAGAGAACAACACACGAAGAGAACAGCCCGATATGGCCGAAGAGCTGTTGAGAGGGGCCAATGCCCAAAGAGGTCCAGCCCAAGCGCCCCCTAGAACGCTTCGAACATACACATAACCGAAGCACACTCAGTTACTGTCATGCATCAGCCGGAGACCTCTAGAAGATTTTGAACTCCTACCGCAATGTATTCAAATGCTCAACAATATGAGTTTTCGTGGGAGACCAAACGAGGATCCGAATGCTCACCTTACGAACTTTAAGATGAACTGTAAGGCAATCAAGAAGGGACCGGGGATTACTCTTGAAGACGTATTCCTCGAAACTTTCCCCTACTCGCTTACGGAGAGAGCTAGAGATTGGCTCTACACTCTTGAGCCAAACTCTATCTCAACATGGGATGAGATGGAAGAGCAGTTCCTTATGCAATACTATTCTC
>NW_010966882.1:1170050-1180544 GCF_000463585.1 Tarenaya hassleriana | reverse complement strand
ACACCGACGGGAAGGATTCCAAACGATTTGGAACGAATCTGCTAGGATTAGTGAAGAAAAGGGTAACTCAAGAGACGAGATCCAATCCCGGGACAATAGAAATCGAAGAGAACAACTTCTCTAGGGTTCTAGGATGTTTCTCTGAGTTTTAGGGCATGACCCGTAACCATGACGATCGAGGCCTTGACAGTTGCTCTACTAATGGGCGGTAATAGCTTGAGATTAATCATGAGGAAGAGGACAAAATTTCGGACTTGAGAAGTGTCTGAGGTCCAGTCCGGAGCTGACCAGAATCTGGTCCGCCGGACTGACCTTGGTCAGCTTCTCTGGTCCGCCGTTCTGTCCGTTTTCGGAGAAATTCTGAGCTTGGTCCGGAGCTGACCAAATTTGGTCAGCCCCGGACCAACTCAGTCTGTTTCTCCTTCCCAGGCTGACCAGGCAGACGGACCGCATTTCAAAACTGAGCTTGGTCCGGGGCTGACCAAACTTGGTTAGCTCCGGACCAACTCGGTCCGTTCCTTTCAGCTCTGAGCTGACCAGAGGAAGCAGAGCGCAGACCAACTCAGTCTACACGTATCCACACCGATGGGAAGGATTCCAAACGATTTGGAACGAATCTGCTAGGATTAGTGAAGAAAAGGGTAACTCAAGAGACGAGATCCAATCCCGGGACAATAGAAATCCAAGAGAACAGGTTCTCTAGGGTTCTAGGGTGTTTTTCTGAGTTTTAGGTCGGCTCTCATTTAGTTTAGACGAAACCCTAAACTTAAATAAGATTAGAAAACCCTAAAATTCGAATTTTGGAAATATTCCGGACCCCGATCCGCCGGACCAGGAGCTTGGTCCGGCGGACCAAACTTAGTCCGAAGCACGCGGTCCGCCAGACTTGAAGGCTTGGTCCGGCTGACCAAGTTTTGGTCAGCTCCGGACCAAGTTTCCTTCGCCTGCTCAGTCCGACGCGCCTTCTCTCGGTCCGCCTGTCCCAGAATCTGGTCAGCGGCTGACCAACTCTTGGTCAGCCGGACCAGACCTAGACAGATGACCTCGGACTGAGCTTCCGGACTGCCTGATCTAACCAACTTGGTCCGGGGCTGACCAAACTTGGTCAGCTCCGGACCAACACACTGAAAACTCCTTTTCATGCTCGTTTCGGTCAAATCTCGTTTCCATTCTTCGTATTCTTCACGTATAAGTCCATCCCTATTGGTGTGTGACCCTGTAGGCCCATTCTAAGTGGTAGTGACTTTAGGAACCTTTCCCGAACCACAAGTCATAGTTAGCCTCTAGCAAGACGCCATGACCACCCACTTAGAATTGAGTTAGAGGTGATCTAACAAAGGCATTAACAGCTCGAATTCTGATCCTTTGTCTCACGATATCATAAGTTGAACAAGGGCATGATTTGAGCCACCCTTCAAGTTCAACTGCTTTCTCGTCTTGGCAAATCGACTAATAAAATAGATGCAACTTCATCTATAGCGTGGCCACGCGTTTTCATAGTCCGACTTCCACGAGAGGGCCCAGCGATATCTCTCCTGTTAAGGAGGTGACAAATCCCATATTGCATGTCTACTATCTCCATATGATTCGTGAACGTATCTGATCAACGCCGTTATAATCATCCGGTTAAAGACGACGTTTGACGCAGTCAAGACACGTCACTCCCCATATCAGATACTCTAGACATCTCAGGTCTGAGGATCCAAGAACGAACCGCTTTATGAGATTCAAGTCATGACTCTGTCCATGTGACAATCTCATGCGGGTCATCCAATCACTCGTTCACAACGAGTACCCATGATTGTGACATGCATCCAATGCATCGATCACACCTCATGCTAGTCTTAATTCAACATTGTTCCCACAATGTTGACTGACTAGGGAGTTTAGAATCATTCGCTAATGATTCAAGGATGCCGAAATATAACAAACATGCCAATCATATAACGGGAAGAGTAATGCATTCATGAACCAATGAATCAATACAAAGTCAAAATGTCATATCACGGATCATCCTAGAGCATTACAACCAACAATCTCCCACTATGCTCTATGATCTATCCTACAAGCATCTAATCCCCATACCCTTAACATGACCATCATGTTTTGACGAAGGGAGAGGCTTCGTCAATGGGTCGGCAATATTATCATCTGTCGACACTCTGCTTATCTTCACGTCTCCTCTGGCAATGATTTCTCTGATCAAGTGAATCTCATGCGGGTCAACTAGTCACTCGTTCACAACGAGTACCCATGATTGTGACATGCATTCAATGCATCGATCACACCTCATGCTAGTCTTAATTCAACATTGTTCCCACAATATTGACTGACTAGGGAGTTTAGAATCATTCTGTAATGATTCAAGGATACCGAAATATAACAAACATGCCAATCATATAACGGGAATGTAATGTATTCATAAATCAATGAATCAATACAAAGTCAAAATGTCATATCACGGATCATCCTAGAGCATTACAACCAACACTACTTCCTTTCGATGCAGGTACAAACGTTTCGAGGACGAAATCTTCTCAAGAGGGAGGAAATGATGAGGACATCACCATGGACGCGGAGCTTGGAGCAGACTCGGACAGGGAGCTTGGAGATGCGGAGCTTGGAGATGCGGAACTAGGAGATGTGGAGCTCGGAAAGGAGCTTGGAACGGAGCATTGCAAGCAAGCATGGGAGACAAGTACCTTGGCATCGTCCATACCAATCCCGCGTCAAATGGAGCTGCCTCTCACGCGATCGAAGACTCGAGCAAGGCTCAACAATTCAACGCATTTGTCTCTCAAGTCTTGGGAGAAACAAAGACTGGGATTGAGCATGCATTCACGGATGAGATCCCGAAGGTTCGAACCATCCTTATGTGCCAAGAGGAATGACTTAAGCTTCAAGACAACAAAAGGAAGCTTCTTCTGCGGCAAGTAACCTTTCTCCAACAGCTGTAATCAGCCATCTAACCGTATTAATGAAGACCCATGCATGAAGACTAGCTTTTAATGTTAATTGTTGTGTTGTTTATTTAAATTTGGAAAGAATTCTATTGTGATCAGATTTTTAGACTCGATTTTAATCAAAGAATTTTCTTCTCTTCTCCACTTTGTGTCGAGAACTATACTTGGTCTGTCCGAATTACTCGGTTTGTCAAGATTTTCTCTTGGTTCGTCCAAGTTCGGCGATTGGTACGTCCATAGCCACCACTATCCATCGTTTCTTGTCCACTCCTTCATAGTTCAGAACAAGTTCGAGAGCCCGCAAGGGTGAGTGATTGTTCCCAGCAACTTACTCCATCATTCCCCCTCGTATCCGAGTACCGATTGAGTCCGAGTGCCTCTCAAGGCCAGTGATCAATCGGCTCTCAATCTCCTACCATCCAAGCACCTAACCGAGGCTCCAAGGGGCGTATATGAGAGGGCGAGAAAGAGGTAGAAAGAAGAAGAAGGGAGCTCGGGAACACAAAGGGGGACATCCCTAGAGTGTTTGGAAGAGGTTTCCAGCGAGAAACAGACCGGAAAATGGCAACAAATTCGGCCAAAACCATATCTGAGCCGAAACAGAGGTGAGTGGCTTGAGTTGACTCTGTGTGAGCTCTTTTTCATCCCGTAATCATGTTATCTCGATGGCTTGGATTAGATAGAGGACACTTCAATGAACATTTACCAACAAACGACACGTAATTTGGTGGAAAAATGAGCAAGATATGATCAAACGAAGTCGGACCAGAAAGTTGTTTCACGAAAGAGAATAGGGCCAGACCCGACGGTCTGATTTGCCAGATCCGATAGACTGGATGTCCCAGACCGGATGATCTGACATCCCCAGTCCGGACGGTCTGTGTTCTAGACCCCAAATTTAGACCGAGAGGTCTCGGGACAGCACAAAACGCCTGGACCGACCGGTTCACACCTGGACTGACCGGTCTAGGGTACAGAACCCATTCTTCGGACAAATTTTGAATTCCATGTACGGTGAGACGTGTGATTCAATGATGCGAGTGACTCGTTGCGTGATTATATGGGGCAGTTTGCATGGCAATAAGCGGTAGATCGGTATGGGACCGGATGCCGTGATACGTGTTATTGTACTGAGGGATATATGCATGATGTGTGCCATGTGTGTAGCTTATCGTGCAACGCGAGTCAAGCATGATTGTGTTTGTGGATGGTTGTGGATGCAACTATCACCGTCATGGACTTGACGAGCGTTTGAGACGCGTTTTAGTCGTGTGCGATGCGACGGCCAATGTCATGGATTTGACGGGCGTGGAGGCGCTCCTAGTCATGGACTTGACTAAGATATATGGCTGGACCCAATGGTGGACTCCATACAGGTGTGATTGTGATTGCTATGTTTGTGATGGATGTTATGTGATGATGAATGTTTATTATTGTTGCGTGATGATTGTGAATCATCGTTTTAACACCGTTCTCGCTGAGAACGGGTTTACCGGGTTTAATCCGAACTACTCATTAAGCAGTTGTACTTAGACCTCGGGATTTGTTTTTGGACTATGGGACTTGTATTCCCGCATTTTGTACGGATTATATTATGACTATTCGGACATGCGTTGTTTTGCGATACTGATCACTTGTATTTCCCGCTGCTTACTCTGATTTGATTCAAAATGTTTTTTGATTTCGTATTTTCGCTTCCGCGGTTTATTATTTTATTATTACATCGTCCATGTGGCACAGCCCGTACGTATACTGTACACAGGTTACAGGTGTCACAACTTTTGGTATCAGAGCCATGTTCTTTCCTCGAGAAGGAATCGTGCTCATTTCCCAACGGTTTTCTACGAAAAATGTTTTCAAACCATGTCCGAAGAAAATCCTCACATGTCGAGGTCCGTACATTGATGATGCCGTTATCGGTCGTCAGTTGCTAAACTGTCTTAAATATGGTGTAGTGAAATGGCGCCATGACGTGCTAGGTTTGCAGCGAGGGCTGACGACATTCCCGATCAGGCTCCACCGCCTAACCCGGGAGACGAAGGATGAAGGGTCGAGTTTCGTCAGTTTCAAGAGACCGTGTGGTAGCACCTGGCTGCCCACGCCCCACCACCACCTTCGGCGAGAGACCCGAAGCCGAGGGAGGAGGACCTACACCAGCCGCCGATACCTGCTGTAATGGAGGGATACCTCCTCATCGTCAAGGAGCTGCGGGCGATGCATACCCCTCGATTCGAGGGATAACTGAGGCCGGAAGCTGCTGAGGAGTGGCTCACCTAGATCACTCAAGACTTGGAGTATCTGCAGTGCCCGCATCAGTACTGAGCTATGATCGCGAGTCATCATCTTTCGGATCAGGCCCGACATTGGTGGGCGAAGGTGGTGCAGGAGGCACCAACGGGACATCGCTTCACATGGGAGGAGTTCCGACATGAGTTCGAGGCGAAGTACTTTCGGCGGCAGGACCATGAGCACCGCATGACCGAGTTCCTTATGCTGCAGGAGGGGGACATGACTGTCACCGAGTACGATACGGAGTTCACCCGCCTACTGATGTACGGAGGGTATCTGGTGCGCATCGAGGCGTCGAAGATTCAGAAGTTTATTGCGGGACTCCGATCTTACCTTCGGAGGAAGATCGAGATCCAGGAATACCCGACGCTAAGTCGGTATATTTCGCAGCTGAAGAAGATGGAGCGTGGAGAGCGGGAGAAGAAGGAGGGGAAGACCCGTGAGCGGAGCCCCTTCAGGAAGTGCTTCGGTACGTGTTCATCTGGGAAGAACGTCCGGAGCAGTGACCCACGCGACAAGAGCAAGACGCCCGTTGTTCGTGCCCCAACACCACTGGCGACAAGGGGACCACTGGTCTGTTATCATTGCGACCAGCCCAGACACATTGCATCATGTTGTCTGACGAGGGCTACGGGACCACCGGCTTTGGCGCCGACACCACCCTGACCACTAGGCCAGGTGGACAGACCACCCCAACCACCAGCGAGGACTGGAGCAGCCCCGAGAGTTTATGCTCTCGGTGCCGAGCAGGAGATCCAGGAGGAAGAGGAGGAGGAGGCTCACCCTGATGGAGCCAAGGCTATCGCGATCGCAGGTACCCTATATCTCTATGGAGTTGTCTGTTACACGTTGTTTGATACCGGGACGACCCATAGTTTCCTGAGTGCGGGAGTGGCGGAGAGGCTTGAGACATGAGAGATTGAGCCGAGTAGTGATTTTACCGTGCGCATACCTTCTGCAGAGACGTTAGTGGTGCAGGGATCCTGCGAGGTGTACCCCTTGAGGTTTGCGGTCGTCTATTAGCCGCAGACCTTATTGTGGTACCCATCGGAGGATTTGATATCATTTTGGGCATGGATTGGTTGATGAGGTACCAAGCCTACATCGATTGTCCCAAGAGGATAATCTGGTTTACGGACGATTTCGCAGGGTTCGAATTCCGAGGTCGGGGAGCGCCGGCAGTGGACCCGATCATCTCGGCACTGAAAGCCGAGAAGATGATCTGAAAGGGCAACAGAGCATTCCTGGTAGTCATCACAGCTACACAGGAATCAGAGAGGAGACTGGAGGATATACCTGTTGCCCGAGAGTTTTCAGATGTGTTTTCCGATGATCTACCGGGATTACCACCCAGTCGGGAGGTTGACTTCAGCATAGACATGTTACCAGGTACCAAGCCTATTTCCAAGGCTCCTTACCGGATGACACCTACGGAGATGGCCGAGCTGAAGAAACAGCTGAACAGGTTGGTAGAGCAGGGTTTCATCCGCCCTAGCGTTTCACTGTGGGGAGCACCGGTACTCTTCGTGAAGAAGAAAGACGAGAGTATGCGATTGTGCATCGATTACCGAAGGCTCAACCAAGTGACTATCAAGAATCGGTACCCGTTACCGAGGATTGATGAGTTACTGGACCAGCTACAGGGAGCCCAGTGGTTTTCGAAGATCGATCTACGATCCGGATATCATTTGATTCGGGTCAAGGAGGATGACGTACAGAAGACGGTATTCCGGACGAGATATGGACACTTCGAGTTCGTGGTCATGCCTTTCGGGCTCACGAACGCGCCTGCGGTGTTCATACAACTGATGAACGCGTGTTCATGGGCTACCTGGATGAGTTTGTCATCATCTTCATCGATGACCTCCTCATCTATTCGTCGGATCCATAGATACATGAGGAGCATCTGCGGAAGATATTGTGGAGACTGAGAGAGAACCGGCTATATGTGGAGACTGAGAGAGAATACAGCTTCTGGTTGCAGGAGATTGGATTTCTGGGACATGTGGTATCGGCCCAGGGCATTTAGGTCGATCCGGCCAAGATCGATGCCGTCATGGAGTGGCAGTCCCCGACTTCTGCGAGGAAGTCAGGAGCTTCCTGGAACTAGCGGCTATTACCGACGATTCATCGAGGGATTCACTAAGATAGCTCGACCGTTGACGAAGCTGACAGAGAAGAACGTCAGGTTCGACTGGACGGCAGAATGCGAAGAGAGCTTCGGAGAGTTGAAGTGGAGATTGACATCAGCGTCAATCCTGGCATTACCACGACCGGTAATGCTATAAGAGGTATACACTGATGTGTCCAAGCACGGACTCGGTTGCGTGTTGATGCAGGAGGGACACGTGATCGCTTACACGTCAAGGCAGCTAAAGAGACACGAGGAGAACTACCCGACATATGACATGGAGTTAGCAGCGGTAGTTCACGCGCTGAAGATCTGGAGATCGTATCTGTACGGGGAGAAGTTAAGCTCAACACGGATCACAAGAGCTTGATTTATGTGATATCTCAGAAGGATCTGAATTTGAGACAGCGGAGATGGTTGGAGTTGATTGCTAGATTACGATCTGGAGATAGCCTACCATCCGGGGAAGGCTAACGTAGTGGCCGATGCTCTTAGCAGGAAGAAGATTTTAGCGGCCATACGTGTTGTCACTGTTGGGTTTTCATGGGATCTCATGAGCGAATCTAATTCCTAAGAGATCGATTCTAGGGTTTGCGTTTCTAGACTCGATACACACGTATCACCTATCATGCATGATCTTGTAGAAACGTTAGAACGCTTACCTCAATCGATCCGGGGCCTGTATCAATTGATCTGTTCGTCCGATCACTGTAGGCAGGAAGAATACCTTGCTCTCTACACGTATCCACACGGCGGAAAGGATTCCAACGGTTGAAACTTGTCTGCTAGGACTGAAGAACACGTTCTTCTTTGCGCAAGGGTTTCAGGGATCTTTCTCTTAGGTTTTTCAGTCTCCAAACCTCTCCCTAGGGTCTGAAATTCGTGCCAAAAGCCTTGGGAGGCGTTCCCCAAAGTTAATCCCACTTAAAACCCTAATTAGAGCGAGTTTAGTAAATTCCGACGTCTGGACCGATCGATCTGGAGTTTTTACGTCTGGACCGATCGGTCCATAGGTCCAGACCGATCGGTCTGGAACACTTTCCAGACCGTGTGACTGTCACACGTTATCTCCGGACCGACCGGTCCACGTGTCTGGACCGATCGGTCTGGGTTGGCTGGACCGATCGGTCTAGACCTTCTAGACCGGTCGGTCTGGCCTCGGCTCCATCGGGATTTTCTTGTCTCTTCTCGCGCATTTGTCCTTTCCTGTGTGTGTGACCCTTAGGCTCATCCGATATAGCAGTATAACACGAAATCTCTTATTTCGGTTACACAAGTCATAGGCGGTCTCTAGCAAGACACTATGACTACCTATCTCGAATAGAGTTTGTTCGTGATCCTACGAACGCCAGTGATGATTCCGTTTGATGATCCTTTTGTATCACGATATCATATGTCGAATATAAGGCATGGACAAGCCACCTTATCGGATTCGACTGCTTTCTCGTTCACTGAGTTCGACTATCTGAAATAGACGACGTTCGTCTATAGTGCGGCCACACATTTCTACAGTCTCGCTCACACGAGGGGCCCAGCGATATCTCTCTCTTTTACGAGAGGTACAAATCCCTTCTTGACTTTCTACAATCCAGCACATGATTCGTTTCGTACCTGATACACGCCTTTATAGTCCTCCTGTTACGCAGGACGTTTGACGTAATCAAAGCACGCAACTCCTCATGTTGGATTCTGTAGATATCTCAGGTCTTAGGATCCAATCATGGAACCGTCATATGAGATTCAAGTCATGACGCTAGTCCATGTGACAATCTCATGCGGGTCAATACAGTATTTTGTTCTCCAACGAATACCTATGATTGTGATCGTATCCAATACCTATGATCATCTATGTGATCATCAATCACACATCATACTAGTCTTATTTTGTCATCATTCCCATAATGACACAAGACTAGGGAGTTTAGTATCATTCATAATGATACACGAATTTCATAACAGATCTAGTATGCAAGAACATGTAATGAATCAAATACTCTCATAAACCATAGAAAGTATCAATACATCAAATGTATCTAAATAAAGCTCATAAACAGTACATCATAGAGCACTATACCAACAATCTCCCACTTGCTCTAATCATGAACTGCTAAACATCTAATGCCCATATCCCTAACATGACCCTCATGCT
This sequence comes from Tarenaya hassleriana, assembly GCF_000463585.1. Taxonomy (NCBI): domain Eukaryota; kingdom Viridiplantae; phylum Streptophyta; class Magnoliopsida; order Brassicales; family Cleomaceae; genus Tarenaya; species Tarenaya hassleriana. Next base: position 1,171,012 of record NW_010966882.1, on the reverse strand, counting down.
TCGACGAAGGGAGAGGCTTCGTCAACGGATCGGCAATGTTGTCATCTGTCGACACCCTGCAAATGTGCACGTCTCCTCTGTCTATGATCTCCCTGATAAGGTGAAACCATCTGAGTATGTGTTTGGATCGTTGATGGGATCTGGGTTCTTTCGCTTGTGCGATCGCTCCATTGTTGTCACAATACAGAGCAGTGGGGCTATCTGCACTAGGAATTGTTGGTTGTAATGCTCTAGGATGTTCCGTGATATGACATTTTGACATTGTATTGATTCATTGATTTATGAATGCATTACATTCCCGTTATATGATTGGCATGTTTGTTATATTTCGCCATCCTTGAATCATTAGCGAATGATTCTAAACTCCCTAGTCAGTCAACATTGTGGGAACAATGTTGAATTAAGACTAGCATGAGGAGTGATCGATGCATTGGATGCATATCACAATCATGGATACTCGTTGTGAACGAGTGACTGGATGACCCGCATGAGATTGTCACATGGACAGAGTCATGACTTAAATCTCATACAGCGGTTCGTTTATGGATCCTCATACCTGAGATGTCTAGAGTATCTGATATGAGGAGTGACGTGTCTTGACTGCGTCAAACGTCGTCTTTAACCGGATGATTATAACGGCGTTGATCAGATACGTTCACAAATCATATGGAGATAGTAGACATGCAATATGGGATTTGTCACCTCCTTAACAGGAGAGATATCGCTGGGCCCTCTCGTGGAAGTCGGACTATGAAAACGCGTGGCCACGCTATAGATGAAGTTGCATCTATTTTACTAGTCGATTTGCCAAGACGAGAAAGCAGATGAACTTGAGAAGGGGGAAGTGATCCTTACGGGTGTTTGTGTTCAGTTTTCGATAATCAATGCACATTCTCCATCCCGTAACAGTTCTAGTCGGTATGAGTTCATTGTTTTCATTTGGAACGACCGTGATTCCTCCC
>NW_010966882.1:1169539-1169745 GCF_000463585.1 Tarenaya hassleriana | reverse complement strand
TACCTAAGCCCTTGGGGTAAAGGCTTTAGTTCCACTTGTGGAGCATGTTCGGGGTCCCAATCAGTGTGTGATTTCTCTTTTGAACCTTGAGATGAGTCAAGAATGGTATGGATGGTCGACAGGATGCTTCCGGAGTCCAAGTCTTCATCTCCATGTGAAAACAGGCGGGTCGCCCCTTTTTCGGGCGGGGCGCCCGCTTTTTCTGG
>NW_010966882.1:1168678-1169330 GCF_000463585.1 Tarenaya hassleriana | reverse complement strand
CAACTCGGTCCGTTTCCCTGGTCCGGCTGACCTGGAATCGGAGCGCAGATTTCTGGTTTTGGTCCGGGGCTAACCAACTTGGTCAGCTCCGGACCAACTCGGTGTTTTTCCATGGTCAGTCCGCCGGTCCGTCTCGGACCCGTGTTGTTCTTGCCTGGTCCGCCGGACCAACTCTTGGTCCGGGGCTGACCAGCGAGAATTTTGGTCCTCCTGACCAAACACGCGGTCCGGAATCTGATCTGTCTGCTGGTCCGGCTGACCAACTCTTGGTCCGGCTGACCGCGGACAAATCAGATTCGGAACAGATTTTTCGGGCTTCGAAAATTAGGGTTTTATCCCGGTTTCGACGCACCGTTAACCCGTCCCAGACTCCATACCATCCATGCATCATTCAACAATCACAAATATCATTAAACATGCATAGATTCAATGATTACATGCAATTTAACGATTAAATCATGCAATCATGCAACAGGCACAACGATATACAGAGAACCAGGCTCTGATACCACTGTTGGGGAATCTACGGGTTCCTAGCATGCGATCATATCGATCTAGGGTTTGGTTTACTAGGTTTCATGCAGCGGAAGAAAAATCTAAACCTAGTCAAACGTCACACGCAACCAAACTCGCAAAACCCGAAAGATCGTGT
>NW_010966882.1:1168089-1168484 GCF_000463585.1 Tarenaya hassleriana | reverse complement strand
GTGTTTGGTCAGGAGGACCAAAGTTCTCGCTGGTCAGCCCCGGACCAAGAGTTGGTCCGGCGGACCAAGCGAGAACAACACGGGTCCGAAACGGACCGGCGGACTGACCAGGGAAAAGCACGGGTTGGTCCGGAGCTGACCAAGTTGGTCAGCCCCGGACCAAAACCAGAAATCTGCGCTCCGATTCCAGGTCAGCCGGACCAGGGAAACGGACCGAGTTGGTCCGGAGCTGACCAAGTTTGGTCAGCCCCGGACCAAGCTCAGTTTTCGAACTGAGTCCGTTTTCTGGTCAGCTCGGAGCTGAAAGGGACAGACCGAGTTGGTCCGGAGCTGACCAACTTGGTCAGCCCCGGACCAAGCTCAGTTTTGAACTGCGGTCCGTCTGCCTGGTCAGC
>NW_010966882.1:1166222-1167716 GCF_000463585.1 Tarenaya hassleriana | reverse complement strand
GTGCATTAGTGCTGGTATGATCGCACTCGTCGACTCTTGCGTTCACTACGTTTTATCTATTTTCACCCGCTAGTCCGTTCACGACCTTTCGCCACTCTTGACCCCGCAAAATATAGCCGCGAAATCTGAGTTCTCCGGTATTTTTCTCAACGGTTTGGTTCTCGTACCATTTCCGCCTAGAACAAACAACAACAGAACAAATGTGCTTCGGTGCAATGTAAGTGTTGGGGAATCTATGGGTTCCTAGCATGCGATCATATCGATCTAGGGTTTGGTTTACTAGGTTTCATGCAGCGGAAGAAAAATCTAAACCTAGTCAAACGTCACACGCAACCAAACTCGCAGAACCCGAAAGATCGTGTATATCACCGAGGGAATCGTTACTTACCTCGTTCTCGATGAGACTTGAAGTTTGTTTCGATCCGGGGCCTGTTCTAAATCACCAAGAGCTGAAAGGGATGCATATCACAATCATGGGTACTCGTTGTGAACGAGTGACTGGATGACCCGCATGAGATTGTCACATGGACAGAGTCATGACTTGAATCTCATACAGCGGTTCGTTTATGGATCCTCATACCTGAGATGTCTAGAGTATCTGATATGAGGAGTGGCGTGTCTTGACTGCGTCAAACGTCGTCTTTAACCGGATGATTATAACGGCGTTGATCAGATACGTTCACGAATCATATGGAGATAGTAGACATGCAATATGGGACTTGTCACCTCTTTAACAGGAGAGATACCGCTGGGCCCTCTCGTGGAAGTCGGACTATGAAAACGCGTGGCCACGCTATAGATGAAGTTGCATCTATTTTATTAGTCGATTTGTCAAGACGAGAAAGCAGTTGAACTTGAAGGGTGGCTCAAATCATGCCCTTGTTCAACTTATGATATCGTGAGACAAAGGATCAGAATTCGAGCTGTTAATGCCTTGGTTAGATCACCTCTAACTCAATTCTAAATAGGTGGTCATGGCGTCTTGCTAGAGGCTAACCATGACTTGTGGTTCGGGAAAGGTTCCTAAAGTCACTACCACTTAGAATGGGCCTACAGGGTCACACACCAATAGGGATGGACTTATACGTGAAGAATACAAAGAATGGAAACGAGATTTGACCGAAACGAGCATGAAAAAGGGTTTTCAGTGTGTTGGTCCGGAGCTGACCAAGTTTGGTCAGCCCCGGACCAAGTCTGGTCAGATCAGGCAGTCCGGAAGAGCATTCCGAGGTCACCTGTCCAGGTCTGGTCCGGTTGACCAAGAGTTGGTCAGCCCCGGACCAGACGCAGGAAACAGGCGGACCGAGGATGCTGGAACGGCGGACCGGAAAGGAACCAAGAGGTTTGGTCCGGAGTTGATCAAAAGTTGGTCAGCCGGACCAATCCTCCAGGTCAGACGGCGCGAGCATCGGACTGAGCAGGCGAAGAAGGAAACTTGGTCCGGAGCTGACCAAAACTTGGTCAGCCGGACCAAGCCTTCAAGACTGGCGGACC
>NW_010966882.1:1160134-1162473 GCF_000463585.1 Tarenaya hassleriana | reverse complement strand
GACTTACGATCTGACTTTACCTTTTGGCCTTGTATTGGAGTTGCATGATTGTTATTTTGTACCTGCCATCAGTAGGAACATCATATCGATTTCATGTTTAGACTCGGATGGTTTCAGATTTGTTATTGAGAACAAATGTCTGTCCATTTATAGAGGCGATTTATTCTATGGTAAAGGTTACCAGTTTAATGGCCTTTATATTTTGGAAGATGAACCATCTGGATACAGGTCGATCTATAATGTTAGTACCAAGCGGTTTAAGTCGAACGACTTAAATCCGACCTATCTCTGGCATTGTCGACTTGGTCACATCAATGAGAAACGCATTGCGAAGCTTCATTCTGATGGACTTCTTGATTCTTTTGATTATGAGTCAATTGAATCGTGCGATTCTTGTTTGATGGGCAAGATGACAAAATCTCCTTTTACTAGAAAAGGAGAACGGGCTACGGAGTTGCTAGAACTCATACATAGTGATGTATGCGGTCCTATGAGCTCTCCCGCTAGAGGAGGTTATCTGTACTTTGTTACGTTTACTGATGATTTCAGTAGGTACGGTTATGTCTACTTGATGAGACATAAGTCTGAAACGCTTGAATTGTTCAAGATTTTCAGAAATGAGGTACAGAACCAACTTGGCAAGACGATCAAGTTGCTTCGATCTGATCGAGGTGGCGAGTATATGAGCCAAGAGTTCACTGACTATCTGGCAGATTGTGGGATTGTCTCACAGCTGACTCCACCTGGAACACCACAATGGAATGATGTTTCCGAGAGGAGGAACCGAACCTTATTGGATATGGTACGGTCTATGATGAGTCAGGTCGATCTTCCTAAATCCTTCTGGGGATATGCTTTGGAAACTGCAGCGCTTATACTGAACAACTGTCCAACAAAGTCGGTTCAGAAGACTCCATATGAGATATGGACTGGGAAGCGTCCCAGGTTAGCATTCATGAAGATTTGGGGATGTGACGTTTACGTGAAACGTCTTGCTTCTGATAAGCTATCCGCCAAGTCTGATAAATGCATATTTGTGGGTTACCCTAAGGAAACTAAAGGGTACTGGTTCTACAACCCATCTGAGAACAAAGTGTTTGTTGCTCGGAATGGATCTTTCTTGGAGAGAGAGTTCGTCTCCAAGAGAGTTAGTGGGAGTAGAATAGATCTCGAAGAAGTTCGAGAACCACAAATAGTCGAAGAACCGAGTGAACAGGTCGAAACGGTTCAACCTGTATCACAAGTTGTTGAGACAGTACCTCCTAGTGAACCTCGGAGATCTGGTAGAATTCGCCAAGAGCCTACAAGATATGGTTTTCTTGTGACTGGAAACGACGAACTCATGTTGTTAGAACATGACGAGCCTACGTCGTATTCAGAGGCTGTGACGAGTTCCGATTCCGAGAAATGGCACCAGGCCATGGAGTCTGAGATGCAGTCCATGTACGACAACAAAGTATGGACTTTGGTCGACTCATTCAATGGTATTAAGATCATTGGATGTAAGTGGGTTTTCAAGAAGAAAACCGACATGGATGGCATCGTGCATACCTATAAGGCACGACTCGTAGCGAAAATTCGTGGGAGACCTGGGCGTCATTCCTAGCATTGCAGATCCCATTGAGTTGTATTGTGACAACAATGGTGCGATCGCACAAGCAAAGGAACCCCGGTCACACCAGAGATCCAAACACATACTTAGGCGATTTCACTTGATTAGGGAAATCATCGACAGAGGAGACGTGAAGATAAGTAGAGTGTCGACAGATGATAATATTGCCGACCCATTGACGAAGCCTCTCCCTTCGTCAAAACATGATGGTCATGTTAAGGGTATGGGGATTAGATGCTTGTAGGATAGATCATAGAGCATAGTGGGAGATTGTTGGTTGTAATGCTCTAGGATGTTCCGTGATATGACATTTTGACATTGTATTGATTCATTGATTTATGAATGCATTACATTCCCGTTATATGATTGGCATGTTTGTTATATTTCGGCATCCTTGAATCATTAGCGAATGATTCTAAACTCCCTAGTCAGTCAACATTGTGGGAAGAATGTTGAATTAAGACTAGCATGGGGAGTGATCGATGCATTGGATGCATATCACAATCATGGATACTCGTTGTGAACGAGTGACTGGATGACCCGCATGAGATTGTCACATGGACAGAGTCATGACTTGAATCTCATAAAGCGGTTCGTTCTTGGATCCTCAGACCTGAGATGTCTAGAATATCTGATATGAGGAGTGGCGTGTCTTTGTTGGTTGTAATGCTCTAGGATGATCCATGATATGACATTTGACTTTGTATTGATTCATTGATTCATGAAT
>NW_010966882.1:1156923-1157927 GCF_000463585.1 Tarenaya hassleriana | reverse complement strand
AAACTAGCATCGGTGTAACCTTTTACAGCGAGCTCGTCTTCCGACCCACCGTATACCAAGAATACATCTTTAGTCCTTCTCAAGTACTTTAGGATGTTCTTGACGGCGATCCAGTGCGACTCACCTGGATCTGACTGGTATCTACTCGTAATGCTCAACGCGTAGTATACATCCGGTCGAGTACAAAGCATGGCATACATGATGGATCCAATTGCCGAAGCATATAGAATCTGATCCATGTGTTCTCGCTCATCAGGTGTCGTATGACACTGACTCTTGCAGAGAACTGTGCCACTGCTCATCGGTAAGGTTCCTTTCTTGGAATCTTGCATCTTGAACCGTTTCACGACCTTATCGATGTAAGTACTCTGACACAATCCTAGAAGACGCCTCGATCTATCTCTATAGATCTTGATGCCTAAAATATAGGCCGCTTCTCCTAGGTCCTTCATAGAAAACTGCGTTCCTAGCCAAGACTTAATGTCTTGCAAGGTAGGAACGTCATTCCCTATAAGGAGAATGTCATCCACGTACAGCACCAGAAAAACTACTGTGCTCCCACTAACCTTCTTGTAAACACATGGCTCGTCTTCATTCTCTGAGAAACCAAACCTTTTGATTCTCTCATCAAAGCGAAGGTTCCAGCTTCTTGAAGCCTGCTTCAGTCCATAAATGGACCTCTGACGCTTGCACACCATCCTCGGGTTCCTCGGATCTACAAAACCTTCGGGTTGTGTCATGTACACATCCTCAGTCAAGTTCCCGTTAAGGAACGCGGTCTTGACATCCATTTGCCATATCTCATAGTCGTAATATGCAACTATGGCAAGTAGGATCCTGATGGACTTCAGCATAACTACGGGCGAAAAGGTCTCATCATAGTCAATACCATAAATTTGACGGAATCCTTTCGCCACAAGTCGTGCCTTATACGTGTGCACGTTGCCATCCATGTCGGTATTCTTCTTGAAGATCCACTTGCATCCGATGGGTTTTATCCCTTC
>NW_010966882.1:1151513-1154926 GCF_000463585.1 Tarenaya hassleriana | reverse complement strand
AGAAGGAAGATGCAAATCGTAAACGCCAACACACAATGCAGCAACTCTTGCTCCATTTCCGACGCGTAGATCCGCTTCTCCCTTAGCTAGCATCCTACTTCTTCTTAGTCCCTGCACATTTCCACAAATGTGTGAGGCACTTCCGGTATCCAATACCCACGAAGATGTAGTACAAATGTTAGCTTCTATAACATGAATACCTGAGGGAGAAGCTTCACCAAGCTTCTTATCCTTCAGATCCTCCAAGTAAAGGTGACAATTACGCTTCCAGTGTCCAGACACTCCGCAGTAATGACAGTCACCCTTATCGGGCTTAGACTTAGGCGTAGAGGGAACCTTTGCCTTTTTCGCCACCTTCTTTTTGGCTTTACCCCACCGCTTCTTGCTGGAGTTGTTCTCAACAGCAAGCACAGTCTTGGGCACCACAATATCCTGCTCGGCGATTTCAGCATCCCATGCAGTTCGGCTAAGCTCTTAGTCATCCCATGCATATGATACTGCATCACGAACTGGTTATAGTCCTCAGACAATGACATAAGGATCAAGTCTGCAACCAAGTCAGCATCGAGTGTCACTCCCATGCGCTCAAGTTCCTCAACATGAGCTCACATGTTGAGGACGTGGGTGTTGACGAGCAGGGAGCGTTGTGACTGGGGAATCGACTATGTGTGCCCGACGATCCAGAGCTGAGACAGGAGCTTTTGTCAGAGGCACATTAGTCGAGGTTGGCGATACATCCGGGGGCGAGCAAGATGTATCAAGTTCTACAACAGTGGTATACTAAGCCGAGGGTCATGACGGATGTGGCGGACTACGTAGCGAGATGCCTCACTTGCCAGCAAGTGAAGGCAGAGCGACATATGTCCGGAAAAAGCTACAACCGCTGGAGATACCTGAGTGAAAGTGAGATTCGATCGCCATGGACTTCGTGGTCGGATTACCGCTCATGCCAAGCAAGAAGAACGCCATTTGGGTAGTCGTGGATCAACTAACCAAATCCGCTTATTTCATCCCCATCCGGCAGGAATATCCGATTGAGCGGTTGGCGCTGATTTATGTCGATGAGATCGTGCGTCTACATGGGGTTCCGAACGAGATCATCTCGGACAGAGACGCCCGATTCACATTACGCCTATGGAAGGCGATACATGAGGCATTGGGGACGAAGCTCAATATGAGCACGGCATACCATCCCCAGACAGACGGTCAGTCGGAGCGGACGAAGACTCTGGAGGACATGCTTAGAGCTTGTATCATGGAGTGGGGAGCTCCGTGGGACCGATACTTGACGTTGTGCGAGTTTGCATACAACAACAGTCATCACATGAGCATCGGAGTGTCTCCATACGAGGTCTTGTACGGGAGATCGTGCAAGACACCGTTGTGCTGGACAGAGATCGAGGAGCATCGCGAGTTTGAGCCGGAGTTTGTTGAGGAGACCACAGAAGTGATACAGAGGATTCGCGCCCATCTGAAGACGGTGCAGGACCGGCAGAAGTCAGACGCCGACCAGCGACGTCGAGATTTCGAGCTTGAGGTTGGAGATTATGCATTTCTCTGAGTACAGGCGATGCGGGGTCATGCGAAGTTCGGGCAGAGCGGGAAGCTGAAGTCGCGCTACATCGGACCTTATCCCGTAATTGCGAGAGTGGGAGCTGTCGCGTACTGCCTTGGATTGCCGCCAGAGCTGGGCAATATCCATGACATGTTTCATGTGTCGATGTTGCGAAGGTATGTAGCGGATTCTTCTCACGTGCTACAGCCCCAGGAGTTGGAGTTTACGGAGGCTACACGTTTTTGAGACGAGTGTTGGGTTTTTCTGGGATCTCTAGAGCGAATCCTATTCCTAAGAGATCAATTCTAGGGTTTGCGCAGCGGATATAAAACAAAAATTGATAAACCCTAGAACCATGCTGCTATTGAAATCGTAGAAACTCGTTAGAACGCTTACCTCAATCGATCCGGGGCCTGTCTCTATCGATGAATCGTTCTGATCACGAAAGGCAGGAAGATTACCTCGCCCTCTACACGTATCCACACCTCGGGATGGATTCCAACGATTGGAACTTGTCTGCTAGGACTCGAATCTCTATTCGATTTGTGCACCGAGAAAAACTCGAGACTTAGAACACGTTTTTGGATCTCCAAAAACTCTCTCCTTTCTGTCAAAAGTCGGATGTTCAAAGTCTGTCCCGAATTAGGGTTCTAATCACTTTCTTATAAAGTGATTTAACCCTAATTTCGGTTTAATTTTCGGAAAACCGGAACCCGGAACGGACGGTCCAGAAAAGCACGTGGACCGTCCGTTCCAGCATGTAGAACGAACGGTCTGCCTAAACGTGGACCGTCCGTTCCACCACGTAGAACGGACGGTCTGCGTGCTAATGTGGAACGTCCGTTCCAGTCTCCAGAACGGACGGACCACACGTCTGGACCGTAGGGTCTGGACCGTCCGTTCCGAACCTTTCGGTCCGTCCGGTCTGGACCCTTCCGCCTCGGTTTTCCGTCGTTTTCTCTCGTGCATTCGTCCTTCCCTGCGTGTGTGACCCTGTAGGCTCATTCGACATAGCAGTATAGTCCGAAATCTCTATTCCGGATATACAAGTCATAGGCGGTCTCTAGCAAGACACTATGACTACCTATCTCGAATAGAGTGTGTTCGTGATCTTTACGAACGCCAGAGATGATTCCGGTAGATGATCCCTTTGTATCGCGATATCATACGTCGAACATAAGGCATGGACAAGCCACCTTATCTGATTCGACTGCTTTCTCGTTAACTGAGTTTGACTGTCTGAAATAGACGACGTTCGTCTATAGTGCGGCCACACATTCCTACAGTCTCGCTCACACGAGGGGCCCAGCGATATCTCTCTCTTTTACGAGAGGTACAAATCCCGTCTTGACTATCTACAATCCAGTACATGATTCGTTTCGTACCTGATACACGCCTTTATAGTCCTCCTGTTACGCAGGACGTTTGACGTAATCAAAGCACGCAACTCCTCATGTTGGATTCCGTAGATATCTCAGGTCTTAGGATCCAATCATGGAACCGTCATATGAGATTCAAGTCATGACTCTAATCCATGTGACAATCTCATGCGGGTCATTCCAGTATTCCGTTCTCCAACGAATACCTATGATCGTGATCGTATCCAATACCTATGATCATCTATGTGATCATCAATCACACATCATACTAGTCTTATTATGTCGTTATTCCCATAACGACACAAGACTAGGGAGTTTAGTATCATTCATAATGATACACGGATTTCATAACAGATATAGTATGCAAGAACATGTAATGAATCAAATACTCTCATAAAACCATAGAAAATATCAATACATCGAATGTATCTGAACAAAGCTCATAATCAGTACATCATAGAGCACTAAACCAACAAAAA
>NW_010966882.1:1130784-1146553 GCF_000463585.1 Tarenaya hassleriana | reverse complement strand
CCAGTGATGATTCCGGCTGGTGATCCTTTTGTATCGCGATATCATATGTCGAATATAAGGCATGGACAAGCCACCTTATCTGATTCGACTGCTTTCTCGTTCACTGAGTTCGACTGTCTGAAATAGACGACGTTCGTCTATAGTGCGGCCACACATTTCTACAGTCTCGCTCACACGAGGGGCCCAGCGATATCTCTCTCTTTTACGAGAGGTACAAATCCCGTCTTGACTATCTACAATCCAGTACATGATTCGTTTCGTACCTGATACACGCCTTTATAATCCTCCTGTTACGCAGGACGTTTGACGTATTCAAAGCACGAAACTCCTCATGTTGGATTCCGTAGACATCTCAGGTCTTAGGATCCAATCATGGAACCGTCACATGAGATTCAAGTCATGACGCTAATCCATGTGACAATCTCATGCGGGTCAATCCAGTATTCCGTTCTCCAACGAATACCTATGACTGTGATCGTATCCAATACCTATGATCAATCCTATGATCATCTATCACACATCATACTAGTCTTATTATGTCGTTGTTCCCACAGCGACACAAGACTAGGGAGTTTAGTATCATTCATAATGATACACGGATTTCACAACATATTAAAGCATGCATAATACGTAATGAATCAAACACTAATCCATAAAACTATAGAAAGTGTCAATACATCAAATGTATCATAATCATAGCTCATAAACAGTACATCATAGAGCACCAAACCAACAACGAGTCGCTGCAGATCGTGGATCGAAAGATCAAGAAGTCGTGGACGAAGGAAGTACCACTTGTGAAGGTCTTGTGGCGGAGTCAAGGAGTCTCCGACATGACTTGGGAACCCGAGGCAAAGATGCGTAGTAGTTATCCATATCTGTTTACTTGAGCGTTGTACGAACTCTTATGTATGACGTTTGGTTTGTATCAGACTTATGCTTCAGATAACATGACGATATGAATGTGTTTTGGATGATGATATCGAATACGAGGAAATCTAGGTGATATCACGGGATTCTGAATTCGAGGACGAATTCTTTTTAAGGGAGGAGGATTTGTAACACCCCGATTTCCGAATGAATTATTTAAATCGTTTTCGGGAATAAAAGGAAGGTAAAACAAGGCTAAAAACATAGGAAATATTTCAATGAAGATCTGACTGGGAAACGAGGGAGTTATGAACAAACGAAAATTGAGTAGAAACGGAAATTTCAGAGTTGTATGAGGTACGGGAGCTTTGAATTGTGTTTCATCGTGAAAACGTGAGTTTTCAATAATCTATTACTTGGATATGAAAGATGACGTTCCAAGGAAGGTTTAGAAACAAACGGTGCGCGATTTGGTTAAGAAACGAGTGAAAACGGAGCAATCGAAAACGGACTATGCAAGCTAGTCGGGACAGACCAGAAACTTAGACCCGACGGACTGAATGTCCTAGATCGGATGGTCTGAGGGATGCAGAACGAACAGATCACGAATGCGCGAAGAGATGGGTCGAGTCTGGGCCCAGACCATCCGTTCCAGACCCAGAATGGACGGACTGATGAACAGAGCACGCAAGTGCCCAACTTGCTGTCTTGAGATGCGTATTTCTCTGCGTTTCTTGGGCCCACCGACGTCGGATCACCGTCCAAACCCATCAGGACGTTGCAGGCTTCGAGCTGGGCCTGGGCTTGAGCCCATTCCAGCTCCCTCACCCGCAATAAACCTCCCTTAATCCCCAGACTTCACCATTTTTCGAACTGAATCTGAGAAAATAGAGAGAGAGGAGAAAGAGAGAGAGAGAGGGCGATAAAGAGGTAGAAAGAAGAAGAAGAGAGCTCAAGAACAAAAGGGGGACATCCCTAGAGTGTTTGGAAGAGATTTCCGGCGAGAAACAGACCGGAAAACGACAACAAATCCGGCCAAAACCAGATCTGAGCCGAAACAGAGGTGAGTGGCTTGAGTTGACTCTGTGTGAGCTCGTTTTCATCCCGTGTTATCTCGATGGTTTATTCCTTGGATTAGAAAGAGGACACTTCAATGAACATTTAACAACAAACGACACGTAATTTGGTGGAAAAATGAGCGAGATATGATCAAACGAAGTCGGACCAGAAAGTTGTTTCGGGAAACAGAACAGGGCCAGATCTGACGGTCTGATTTGCCAGCCCGACGGACTGGATGTCCCAGACCGGACGGTCTGACATCCCGAGTTCGGACGGCATGTGTTCCAGACCCCAAATTTAGAAGACCCATTTGGTAAAATATTGTATAACACACCGAGAGGTCTCGGGACAGCCCGAACGCCTGGACCGACCGGTCCACACCCTGGACCGACCGGTCTAGGGTACAGAACCCATTCTTCGGACAAATTTCGAATTCTGCATGCGGTGAGATGTGTGATTCAACGATGCGAGTAACACGTTGCATGATTATATGGGGTAGTTTGCATGGCGTTAAGCGGTAGATCGGTATGGGACCGGATGCCGTGATACGTGTGATTGTACTGAGGGATATATGCATGATGTGTGCCATGTGTGTAGCTTACTCGTGCGACGGGAGTCAAGCGTGATTGTGTTTGTGGATGGTTGTAGATGCAACCATCACCGTCATGGACTTGACGGGTGTTTGAGACGCGTTTTAGTCGTGTGCGATGCGACGGCCAACGTCATGGATTTGACGGGCGTGGAGGCGCTACTAGTCATTGACTTGATTAGGGTATATGGCTGGACCCTATGGTGGACTCCATACGGATGTGATTGTGATTGCTATGTTTGTGATGGATGTTATGTGATGATGTATGTTTATTATTGTTGCGTGATGATTGTGAATCATCGTTTTAACACCGTTCTCGCTGAGAACGGGGTTACCGGATTTAACCCAGGCTAGTCACTAAGCAGTTATGCTTAGCCCTCGTGGTTTTATATTTTTCAGATCACGAGGATTACGCCTATTGCATCGGACGACGACGACCTGAGAGAGGCAGCATCACGTACGGGATTTGTATTTGGACTATGGGATTTGTATTCCCGCATTTTGTACAGATTATATTATGACTATTCGAACATGTGTTGTTTTGCAATACTGATCGCTTGGGTTTCCCGCTGTTTACTCTGATTTGATCCAAAATGTTTTTGGATTTCGTATTTTCGCTTCCGCGGTTTATTATTTTATTGTTACAAGTTGTACCTTTAGCTCAAATCAATTCAAGGCAAAGAAGAATATGATGGATAGTGTATGGTGATGGTAATGAATCGTAGTAACCAAAGCAAGTAAGCAAGTAAGCAAGTAACATGTGTAGAAATCTAATAACAAAGCCTGGGGGAATCGGGTTTGTTCATCGCATATTCCGAGTATATGCTAAGCATGCAAAGTCTACATTCATGGATTGATTCAGGGATTTCAAGCAACTAGTGTATAGGAAATTTACCTCTCAGCCTTAGACCCTACTGCCGAGTTTTCGATGACTTATATCTCTATAACTCCCACCAAAAACCAAGTGCATGAAGAACGCAATCATGAACCCTAATCCGTCTAACCTATTTCTCGGTAGCGAAATTCGGATCATCCATTCAATTCCACAACGTAGTTATCAAACCGTATCTCTACGTCATTCAATTCTAGGGCATTGATCATGGGGCTAGCATTCAATCAACCAAGGAATGAAGAATAGGGAATGAATAGACAAAATCCAAATCCATTCATGCAAAATACGTGTTAAAGAACAGACATACCCAGAACATTGAACAAAACCCTAATCCCACATATGGGAATCTACTCAACCATCATAACGGAGTACGGGGAAACAACAAACAAGAGAAAAGAGAAGAATCGAGAATGGCTCATAAATCCGATACTCCAAATCTTCTTTTTCTTCGCTTAGGATCTCCCTTCCCGTCTCTGGTCCAGACCTTTTCCTCAAATCTCCCCTTTCCTTTTTGCCTATTCTCCCGCTTTAATTTCCCGAAATTAGGTCAATGTTCGGATAAATAACTCGGACCGCGCCAATTCTGAGCAAACTTCAATTCTCCAGGATTGTGGTACGTACCGTGTCACTTCTGGCACAGGCCGTGTCAGATCTCTGAGCTGTATGTATCCGAAATTTGTCCTTTGATCATATTTTCCTGTAAATCACGAAAAGAGACAAATAAAGCGGGTATAGGGTGCCTATGGTACCTAAACATGCAAGATATATATGCGTATAACACCTCTAGACTCCCAAAATGCAGTATGAAATAGGAGTCATCAAATCCCCCCAAACCTAAACTTTTACTCGTCCTCGAGTAAAGGAAAATCACAAAAAGCCTCAGTTGGGTGACGTGGGTGAGCAGTTAGTAAAATCAGAATGAGGGTCTAGTATGAACTATGCAGAAGGTTTGGAGAATAACGCAAATGAAATCGAGCCTAGCGATTTAAGTGATCCCGAATGTTGTTAGCTACGTCGGCATGTGACTTCCGTTGGAAACCAGGTTCGTACCGAGACTCTTGCTCTCCTCATTCTATTCCACCCCTCGGACCACCCTATCCTTAACTCATGATCGATATGTCCCACTATGCGAATCAACTTAGCTTTCACACCAAGAAAAGAATTTATTTTTTTTATCATCACGGGTTTCTAGGACGTTGAAGTTGGCAGTCGTCTATTTAGCAGCGACAACCGTCCCACAACTTAGACCTGAACCATCTATGCTCGATACACTCATGCCTTCGAACGATTTTCGTTGACGAGTGATGGTGGCAGCGGAGTGTCGGGATGTAGGTGTGTTTGTGATACACGCCTTGGCTCGGAGAGGATGGAACAAGGCCGAATCGCAGTCTCTCGCACTTCACGGAGAAGGCTCTCGACTTTCGATCGGGTATGATGTTTGAAAGGGAAGGATGATCCTCGGAATTAGTCACGGATCAAGGGATGCTCGACGTAATTCCGAAAAGAAAGATGGATGGAACGAAGGAGAAGAATAGATAGTGGACCTCGGGCACACCAAGGCTTGAGTTCGGACATACCAAACTCGTGATCTCGGACACACCGAAGATCGGGCTAAATTTCGGACAAACCGAAGAAGAGTTTATAAAACTCGAAATGTTTGAGACATTCTACAAGTCTGCTTACAAATGATGCATTACAAGGCTTTTATATAGGCTAGAATTCTCAACTACAACATTAAATGACAAGAACATGCAAGAGGGGTAGGAATCCAATGCATTAAATGAGGTGGTTGGGGAGCTAGTTGTTGGAATTGCCTTGATGTTGCATCAAAATGAGGTGGTTGGGAAGCTAGTTGTTGGAGTTGCCTTGATGATGAAGAAGCTTCCTTTGGATAATTGTCTTGCACTCCAAGAAACTTCCTTTTACTTGGTGGCTTCGATCCGAGGTATGCTTAAGTCAAGATCTTCGTTTCGAGATATTGTTGGGTCCGAAGTCCTCGTCATTCCCTCTCTCTTCAGAAGTTTTGTCCTCATCATTCCCTCTCGCTTCTCCGGGTTTTGCCCTCAAAACTTATTTACGAAATAAACTGAAATAAAGGATAGATCTCACCGGGGTTAGATGTCTGTTGGCTCGAGCAAGCTCTGGTACCAAAACGATACACGCCTTGACTCGGAGAGGATGGAACAAGGCCGAATCGCAGTCTCATGCGCTTCACGGAGAAGGCTCTCGACTTTCGATCGGGTATGATGTTTGAAAGGGAAGGGTGATCCTCGGAATTAGTCACGGATCAAGGGATGCTCGACGTAATTCCGACGTAATTCCGGAATTAGTCACGGATCAGTTTGTTCTACACTTTTTCTCTTTTTCTTTTGGGATTCGCATTACTTAGAGTGTCGGTCGTGGTTCCAAGGGTATGCGGTCATCGGATTTGGGCAAGCGTAAGTCTTTTCCTAACTCGGTGTCCGATATCGTCCCACTGCCTATTTAGTCAACTAGGCTAGGCATACTCAAACGGTTCAGCTCGACAATCCATCTAAATATTAGAGCTCAAAAATAAGCTCTAAAGATGTATTTTCTTCCGCCTTCTACATAATGCAAACTGTATACCGTCTATCTATCTTCATTTTCTTCCTCCTACATATGAAGCAATGATAACGGCATATAGAGGAAAAGAGATAATAAAGAGTGGCTTAGCTGCACGTAATCGTTCCCTTGCAATGAAGTTAACTAACGTGGAACGTGCCAGTGGTCACTCGAGGTCGGGGTCGCAGTGTTGTAATCGGTGAACTCTCGCATCCATGTGATCGAATCAGATAAAAAAAGACTAGAAACCAAAGTTATCCGAAAACAAACAAATAGTAGAAAATACACCAACCACAGACAGAGGATGACCGAGGTCTCCGTACATCAAAGTCCTACTACAGCCCTTACTACCAAAAAGAATGAAAAAGATGAAAAAGAAGAAAAATCTGTGGACCTGATATGGTGTCTGTCTAAGCGTCGGGAGACTGGTCGAACGCATCCTCGGCTTCCATCTCCTCTGGATCTGGAGACGAGTGCTGGAAATGGCTGTGATACTCGTCATGAAACTGCTGTTGCTGTATAGCCAGCTGTTGGACGTGAAACATCATGGTAGACATCTGATCACTGAACGATGTCTGCATGGTCGTCATCTGGCCCCGGATGTCTCTAAACTCACCATATATGAACTGCTGGAATGTGTTCTGGCTCGGAAACGGGTATGGAATGGTCGGCTCGACGGAGCTAGATGGACCTGCCTCGTGTTGGCTCATCGGTGGAGGAGGCGGAGCGTGCAAGACTTGGTCAGGGATGTCATAAGCGCCTTTCTCCAAGCCTAGCTGATGGGCCATGGTGAGGGAGAGGCGAAGTCCCTCAATCATCACTGGAGGTAGGTGGATGTTGGGCAGTTTCATCATCGTATCGGGTCCGTTCTCATCGGAGTATAGCCACAACATCCATCGACAACTCGTGATAGAGATTGTTTCTGGACTAACATGCTGATGTCCAGCTCATTCCTGCCAGTAAGCATCTCTGCTTTGAATAGACCAATGTCAATTCCCACGCGTCTCGCGATCATAGTGATCAGTCCGCCGAAGTAGATGTGCATGCTAGTCGATCTCGTCTGGAGCACCTTGTTCATGTGAAGGGCGATACGGGATGGAATATCGGTGACTGCAGCTACCAGTCGTCTCCGTCAAAGAGATGAGATAATGCTCGTCGCAAGAGGACGAGCTCAGTGATGTTGAGCGTTCCCGATTCTTCCCGGCCGAAAAGCGAGTTTGCCAGGATCATGTGGGTGTAACGCACTGCGGGATGGTGAATCCATGTCGACTTGAGATTTAGGGATTTGCTCCGACGAGGTTCCAGAAGCCTGCCAGTTCGCTCTCGCGGACGTTGGGTAAGTATGCGAAGTCATCTGGATGTACCCCTAGGACATTGGCGAACTGAGTCATCGTGCGCCGATGTTCGCGTCCTCCCAGCTGGAATCCCATGTAAGAGTGTTCGACTAGACTGTTGGACGGGATGTAGAGGTGGAATGTAGCAGCAAATTCCGATGTAAGTAGCTTATTCGTCGGCTCTCTCCTTGTCATGAACCTTCGTAAGTCGAGATTTTCGCGCAATGTTTGAGCTATGTCGAAAAATCCGAGGTTGTCGATCATGTCTGTCGCGTATTTGGTGAGTCGAATCCTCTCCTTAAAACTTGCGAAGCGTTTTTGCGCCCTTCGGCCTCGTACAGTAATGATTGGTGCACCCGGAAATTCCATGCGGTATCCGCGGGTGCGTACTGGTTTAGCATAGGCCGTGCGCGGTGTGAGCTCGGTGTTGGCGTTGGCGCCCGATTCGAATGCTGTGAATTTCAGGATTTTGTCCTTGATCCTACCGTCGTACGCACGTTTGCCCTTATGAGTGACCATCTAAAAGCATGTGACAAACGAGATTAGGCATAAAAAATCGGGTATGCAGGGAAGTAACTCGGACTACTCCTGGAACACGTGCGGTCCGAGTCACTTATGCGATCCCAAATCGCAGATGTCTGGAAACTGACACGGTCTGCGTCACATGTGACACGGTCCGCGTCAATTTCCAGAATTGCGATGATGAACAGGCTTATGCAAATCGCAATGGCGAGTCGAAACCTTTGAAATTTCAAGCCGGGAGAAGCGTGCCAAGCCTAGGAGCAACTATAACCAGTCATCTAGCCTCATGAATCCCCCACAAATCAACCAAAATCGAATCAAAACCACAAAAGCCCTAAAACCTGAATTCTTAATGTTCTAACCAAATTCATGGCATGAATGCATGTAATGATGCACCAAAGAGTAAGATTAGGTATAGGGACACTTATTTGTATGAAGTCGAGTCGAAAAATTGAAGAATTCAGGCCAAGTTGCAGAGAGGGCGATTTTAGGTCGGACTTGCGGCGTAGAGTAAGCGAAATAAGTCCGAATCGCGACCTAAATAGGAATTGGCGCGAACCGTGTTACATGTGACGCGGGTCGAGTCAGATTCCTGAGTCTTGATTTCTGTGCAAATGTAGCGCGGTCCGAGTTATAACGAACACGGTCCGCGTTATATCTCTGAGATATCTGCAAAATCGATGATGGATGGTGGAGCAGACCGCGTCACTTCTGGCGCGGGCCGTGTCACATCTCTGTCAAAACTCCTCAAGTTCGTGCTAGAACCTGCAAAACGCATCATAACCCGCAAGGTCCCCGAGGGGGCGACGCACACACACCAAAATCCACAGTGTCCAAAAATATTGCAGGAAAAACGAAAGAGTAAAAAATGCAAAAGAGAACAAATGTCGGGTTGCCTCCCGACAAGCACTTCTTTAGGGTCATTAGCTGGACCGTGTGAGACTTAGTTATGCAAGGGGTCGGTGAGAGCGAGGACGGCTGCCTCGTCAATCATGGCCGAGGGATTGTACAATTTGATGCGTTGGTCGTTCACCTTGAATGGGTCACCTCGAGAATTCACTAACTCAACTGCACCGTGGTCGCTTATGCGTGAGATACGGAAAGGACCCGACCATTTGGACTTCAATTTTCCTGCAAAAATACGCAATCGAGAATTATATAATAAGACCAGATCGCCTACCTTGAAGGTCTGCTGTGCAAGATGCCGGTCGTGCCACTTCTTCGTCCGCTCTTTATACATACGCGCGTTCTCGTATGCGTCATTGCGAATCTCCTCGAGATGGTGGAGCTGTAGGATGCGCTTCTCGGATGTCGTCTTCATGTCATAGTTGAGAGTTTTGATAGCCCAGAACGCTTTGAGTTCCAACTCGATCGGGAGATGACATGCTTTCCCATATACTAGCTGAAATGGCATCATACCAATTGACGTTTTAAACGCAGTCCGATATGCCCAAACTGCATCCTCGAGCTTCAGCGACCAGTCCTTGCGCGATTTAGCAACGATTTTCTCAAGAATGCACTTCACTTCATGGTTTGATATCTCGACTTGACCGCTCGTCTGAGGATGGTACGTTGTAGCGACTCAATGGTAAACTCCATACTTCTTCAAGAGGGATGCGATGGAGCGTTGACGAAATGAGAGCCTCCGTCGCTGATCACCACTCGTGGGACGCCGAATCGCGGGAAAATGACCCTCTTGAACATCCGTGCCATTGTAGAGGCATCATTCTTCGGGCAAGCGAGAACTTCAACCCACTTAGTCACGTAGTCAACTGCGACTAATATGTAGACGTTCCCACACAACGATGGAAACAGACCCATGAAGTCTATTCTCCAAACGTCAAATGGCTCGACCTCCAATATGTAGTTTTGTGGCATTTCTTGTCGCCTGGATATGTTCCCTGTCTGTTGGCACGCGTCGCAAGAAGTGATGAAATCGTGGACATCGCGGAACATTGTGGGCCAATAGAAACCAGCCCGAAGGATCTTAGTTGTCGTCCTCGGAGCAGCGTAATGGCCAGTGTAATCAGACGAGTGACATCCACTTATGATGTGAACCTCGCGGAACTAGTCACGAAACCCGACAACAATATATGAAACAAAGTAAGATCGGCCAAGATAAAGGTTTTGGTGATGGATGGAATATCGACCCACTATCTATAAAGAGATAGGAACCAATATTATAAAAGTTTAAGAACTACAAGCAAAGATTTGCAATTCTTAAAGCAAAGTTCAAAACGAACAAGTTGGAGAATAATCTCACAAGTTTCTTAATCTCAAAATGTGTCCCTAAACCAAGCATAACAATAGGTTTATATAGATAAAAGAAAACTTAGGAAATAAGAAAACAATAAAAGTGTCTTCCTTGAAATCACCCATGGTAGTTAAGTTGACTTCAAGTAACGAGACGCGTGATTTCGAGGCTTGTAAATGAAGTCAATCTTTTGTAATCACCAACATCATCCTCGACTCTCGTATGTTGACTCTCGAAATACGCTCTTTGCTTTGACTGATCGCCCATAAATTCTGCAATGTTTTCCCGAAGTTCTTGGCTCGTGCTCCCGAGATCGGCTCAATCGGAACGTAAAGCTCATCCTCATGCTCGTTATTGGAATTTGTCCTTGAGCTCGTATCATCCTCCCCTTCTTCAAAAAGATTCGTCCTCGAATCTACATCAATATCAAAAGGAGAAAGATCAGAAACATTGAATGTCGAACTCACTTCATACTTACTTGGCAAGTCGAGCTTATATGCATTGTCATTAATTTTCTCCAAGACTTGAAATGGTCCATCCCCACATGGACTCAGCTTCGACTTTCGTTGGGTTGGAAACCTCTCCTTTCGAAAATGAACCCAAACCCAATCTCCTGGTTCAAAGGTGACGTGTTTCCTCCCTTTATTAGCTCGATTTGCAGTTTGCTCGTTCTTTTGTAGAATGTGTTGCCTCACGTCTTCATGAATTTTTTTCACCAAATCTGCTTTACGCTTTCCATCAAGGCTTACAATCTCACCAATAGGTAATGGAACCAAGTCCAACGGGGTTAGTGGATTAAAGCCATAAACGACCTCAAATGGAGAAAAACTTAGTAGAAGAATGCACAACTCTGTTATATGCAAATTCAATGAACGGAATGCAATCCTCCCAGGATTTCAAATTTTTCTTAAGGATTGCACGCGTTCCCAAGGTTCGATTTACAACCTCTGTTTGTCCGTCAGTTTGTGGATGACAAGTAGTGGAAAATAATAATTTCGTTCCCAACTTACCCCACAAAATACGCCAAAAGTGACTGAGGAACTTGACATCACGATCACTCACAATGGTCCTAGGAATGTCGTGCAAACGCACCACCTCTTTAAAGAAGAGGTTAGCCACATGAGTTGCATCATCCGTCTTTTTACAAGGAACAAAATGAGCCATTTTTGAAAATCGATCCACGACCACAAAGATTGAATCCTTACCGGTTCTAGTCCTAGGCAATCCCAACACAAAATCCATTGATACGTCGGTCCATGGATGACTAGGAACAGGCAATGGCATGTAAAGTCCATGTGGTTGGATTTTAGATTTAGCTTTCTTACACGTCATGCATCGTGAACAAATTTTCTTGACATCACGTTTCATATGAGGCCAAAAGAAATGTTCTTTCAAAACATCTAATGTCTTGGCAACTCCAAAATGCCCCATCAACCCTCCCCCATGAGCTTCACCAACAAACAACTCTCTTATGGAACTTTGTGGAATGCAAAGCTTATTTTCACGAAACAAAAAGCCATCATGTCGATAAAACTTTTCAAATGCTTTCTTTTCACATGCAACAAATATTTTGTCAAAGTCATGATCATGCAAGTATAACTCTTTCAAGAATTCAAAACCTAAAAGTTTGGCATCAAGAGTTGAGATAAGAGTATACCTACGCGATAATGCGTCAGCCACAACATTTTCCTTGCCTTGCTTGTATTGGATCGCATAAGGAAACATCTCGATGAACTCGATCCAACGTGTATGTCTTCGATTCAGCTTGTTTTGTGTCTTTAAATGCTTCAGAGACTCATGATCGGTGTGGGCTATGAATTCTTTAGACCACAAGTAGTGTTGCCATGTCTCAAAAGCTCTCACCAATGCATAGAGTTCTTTATCGTACGTGGAGTAATTCAAAGTTGCGCCGCTGAGTTTCTTGCTAAAGTAAGCAATAGGCTTTTTCTCCTGCATAAGAACTGCACCGATACCAATTCCAGAAGCATCACATTCGATTTCAAATGTTTTTGAAAAATCCGGTAAAACCAATAAAGGAGTAGAACTTAGCTTTTCTTTCAGAGTGTTGAATGTGTTCTCTTGCTCCTTTTTCCACTTAAATCCCACATCTTTCTTGATGATCTCAGTTAAAGGAGCAGCGAAGTACTAAAATTCCTCACAAATCGACGATAAAATCCTGAAAGTCCATGAAAACTACGAACCTCCGATACGGTTGTAGGTGTGGGCCAATCTCGGATGGCCTTTACCTTTTCACCATCCACTTCTACTCCCTTAGAACTGACAACAAAACCAAGAAACACAACGCTATCCAAGAAAAAGTTGCACTTCTTAAGGTTAGCATATAATTTCTCTTGTCTCAGCACTTCAAGAACACATCTTAAGTGACTCAAATGATCATGCTCACTTCTGCTATAGATCAGAATGT
The DNA here is from genome assembly GCF_000463585.1 of Tarenaya hassleriana. Lineage (NCBI taxonomy): Eukaryota > Viridiplantae > Streptophyta > Magnoliopsida > Brassicales > Cleomaceae > Tarenaya > Tarenaya hassleriana. Next base: position 1,134,025 of record NW_010966882.1, on the reverse strand, counting down.
CATCAAAGTATACAACAACAAATTTTCCAATGAAAGCACGCAAGACATGGTTCATAAGGTGCATAAAAGTGCTAGGTGCATTCGATAAACCAAATGGCATTACTAACCATTCATACAATCCACCTTTGGTTTTAAATGTCGTTTTCCATTTGTCACCTTCTTTCATGCGAATTTGATGGTACCTACTTTTCAAATCAATCTTAGAAAATATTGTTGAACCATGCAATTCATCAAGCATGTCATCTAAACGAGGAATAGAGTAACGATAGTTTATCGTTATCTTATTCACAGCCCTACAATCAACACATAGTCTCCAAGTACCATCTTTCTTAGGTACTAACAATACGGGCACAGCACATGGACTCATACTTTCTCGAATATAACCTTTGTTGAGTAACTCACCGATTTGCTTTTGCAACTCATTGAATTCTTTCGGATTGCTCCTATATGCTGGTCGATTCGGGATTGGTGTTCCTGGTATGAAATCAATCTGATGCTCAATCCCTCGTATTGGTGGTAATCCTGGTGGCATCTCTTCGGGAAACACGTCATTAAATTCCTGTAAAAGAGAAATCACAACACTAGGCAAAGTCGAGTTAAAGTTAGAAAGATAGGCCTCCTTGTATAAGAACAATATCATTGGCCTTGGACTGAGCTCCTCTCTCACAAGAAAATTATTTTTCTTCCCCTCTTTTTTTTCTTTCGCTGAACTCTCATTCTTTTCTTTTTCTTGACTCACTTTTTCCTCATTCTTTTCTTTTTCTAGTCTCTCTTTTCTCTCATTCTCTTCTTTTTCTTGACCCTTTTTTTCCTCATTTTTTTTCATTTTTTTTTGAATTCTCCACACTCGACTTCTTAATTTGAAGCTGCTCATGGAACACTTGGTGGGGTGATAGGGGGTGCAAGTATCACATTTCGATCATCCTTGATGAAGCTGTATCGGTTTAGGTATCCATCATGGGTAGTCCTTCGATCAAATTGCCATGGCCTTCCCAACAACAAATGATAGCATGCATAGGCACGACATCACACATAACTTCATCAGAGTATCGCCCAATAGAAAATGAGACTAATACCTGTCTGGTTACTTTCAAGTCACCACTTTCATTCAACCACTGAAGTCGGTATGGCCTCGGATGCTTTTTGGTGCGCAAACCAAGCTTTTGCACCATCAAAGAACTAGCCACATTCACACAACTTCCTCCATCTATAATCAATCCACATACCCGATCTTTCACATGACATCGAGTATAAAAGATATTCTCCCTTTGTAGTTCATCCCCATCCTCCTTAGCTTGCACATGTAAAGCTCTCAAAACAATAAGGGCTTGCCCCGTGACAGCATGTTCTACCTCATCAACATCTTCAAGTGATGGCATGGAGTCGTTGTCTTCTTCTGCATCAGTTTCAATATCCCCATTCTCTAACATAATCATAGTTCTCTTGTTGGGACACTGAGAAGCAATATGACCTACTCCCAAACATCGATAACATTTAATTTCACGATTTTTTTATGGTAAGAAATATGAATTACCCTTCTCTGTCGAGTCAAACGATGATTTGGCAGCGACTTTGTCTCCTCTTGCTTTAAAAGGTGATTTCTCATCGTGCTTTGACCTTGAGTTCCATCTTGAACTATTCCCCTCGAGTTTAGTATTCCACCTCGAACTCGAGCTAGTCCCTTCAAATCGTGAAGATGTCCGACCCCTTTTGAGTTGTCTTTCTATTTTCATTGCCATATGCACCACTTCCTCGAGCTCTACGTAATGGTGTAACTCCACTACATTTCTAATCTCTCGATTAAGGCCATTGACGAATCGAGCCATGGTTGCCTCTCGGTCCTCTTCGATGTTAGCACGGATCATAGCGATCTCCATCTCTTTATGATACTCCTCAACTGTCTTATTTCCCTGTTTAAGACTTTGCAACCGCAAGTGTAAATCCCGATAATAATGAGAAGGCACAAACCTTCTACACAAGGTTAGTTGATCCCACCAAACAATAGCATAATCTGTAAATGCTACAGCAGCAAGTTTTACCTTCTTCTCTTCAGAATAGTTATGACAATCGAAGACTAACTCCACCCTTCTTTCCCACTCAATGTAGACATCAGGGTCATTTTTACCTTGGAAAGGCGGGATAGATAGTTTGATGGACCCCAAATTTCGATCTACACCGTTCCTTTCACGATGTTCTCTTCGGACTTGTCGTGGCACCTCATCCCTTCCTCCACGATTTCTCGGTATAGTGACCAAGGAAACCGCATCTCCATCATTATCATGAGACTCCTCATAATATTCCGCTGCAGGGTCTAGCAAAGGTGCACGTTGTCGTTGATTGTTTCTCCTCGGTCGCAGATCACGAACTTGATGGAGTCGATCCATTCGATCTTCATTTATTTCGAGTCGATCTCGAAATTCATTGAGTAACACATTTAGTCGTTCGAAATTTTGCTGCATCGCTTGGATGATTTCGTTGTCAACTGCTCCTCTATCGTTTCGATTGCCACCTGCATTATCTTCTTGAGACATCATGCAAAATGCCTCACTCACTCCCTCACGTGTTTTCCCTCGATCAATTAACACTCAACACTCGTGTTTCACTCAATATTGGCTTTTACCCTCTGATATTCTCACCACTCTTGCATTTTTCCTCTCGTAAAATTCTTCTCAAAGTTCGTGAAGAACTAAACAAAAAGAAATTGCAAAAGACAATACTTGGAAGTCCCCAAACAATTATAATAAAAGTTTGGATCAATAGTGACAAGAAAGAGAAAGGAAAATAACAAAGAGTTTACGAAATGATGAATGTGGATGTGATGGAAACAGAAAGAAGAAACGACGAGTATAGATACGATAGAAACGTATGAAGGAACGAAGAATAAGGAAAAAAAAGATGATGATTGTGTGAGTAAAACCTTCGTGAGAGGAATAAAACTAAACAAGGAATAACAAAAATTCCGAAATGTCGAGTTTTTTTTTTTGAAATAAAACTGGTTCCTTTTCAATTTTTTTTTTTTGCTTTTTTTTTTCTTCCTTTTTTTTTCTTTTTTTTTTTAAATTGCAGGAACTTTTTTTTTTTTTTACAAATAGATGATTTGAATTTAGGAAAAAAAAAATAAGTAGAAGTATAAAGATAGATAGAACCTCGATCTGGAACCTGTGCTCTGATACCAAATGATGTGAACCTCGCGGAACTAGTCACGAAACCCGACAACAATATATGAAACAAAGTAAGATCG
>NW_010966882.1:1126680-1130565 GCF_000463585.1 Tarenaya hassleriana | reverse complement strand
TTTATATAGGTAAAAGAAAACTTAGGAAATAAGAAAACAATAAAAGTGTCTTCCTTGAAATCAACCATGGTAGTTAAGTTGACTTCCAGTAACGAGACGCGTGATTTCGAGGCTTGTAAATGAAGTCAATCTTTTGTAATCACCAACATCATCCTCGACTCTCGTATGTTGACTCTCGAAATACGCTCTTTGCTTTGACTGATCGCCCATAAATTCTGCAATGTTTTCCCGAAGTTCTTGGCTCGTGCTCCCGAGATCGGCTCAATCGGAACGTAAAGCTCATCCTCATGCTCGTTATTGGAATTTGTCCTTGAGCTCGTATCAACTTATAATGTCTTTCACATCATCATCGGGAATACAACGACGGAAAATCCCATCCAAACCTCTCTTGAACAGAAAGGGGTCGTCCCAAAAATAACTCCTAACATCGCGGAGGAATTTCTTCCGTCTGTTATAAATGAGTTCAGGAGGAGTTACCTTTGATACCAAGTAATTAACAAAATCGGCGTACCATGGTGTGCCTTTGTCGATAGATATTGCCATGATCTACTCCTCACGCATAGAGTCGTCAATGGGTATCGGGTCTGGTATCTCGAGACGGGATAGATGATCAGTTATTGTGTTCTCAATACCCTTTCGATCTCTAATTTTGAGGTTGAATTCTTGTAGCAAGAGAATCCAACGAATCAACCTTGGCTTCGCATCTTTCTTCGCAAGTAGGGATCGAAGAGCAGCATGATCCAGATACACTATCACTTTCGACCCTATCAAGTAGGATCGGAACTTCTCAAAGGCATAGACAACCGCTAGCAGCTCTTTCTCCATGGTAGAGTAGTTGATCTGAGCATCATCTAAAGTCCGACTAGCGTATTAAATAGCATGGAGTTTGTTGTCTTTCCACTGACCCAAAACTACTCCGACTGCGTAATCAGAAGCATCGCACATCAGCTCAAATGGTTTCTCCCAATCCGGAGGCTGAATGATCGGAGGTAAGATCAAGGCTTTCTTCAATTGCTCAAATGCAGCGAGACACTCTCGTGTAAAGACAAAAGGGACATCTTTCCCAAGTAACTCCGTAAGAGGTCGTGATATCTTCGAGAAGTCCTTGATGAACCTCCTGTAGAATCCCGCGTGCCCGAGGAAACTGCGGATTCCTTTAACATTTACCGGTGGTGGAAGCTTGTCAATCACCCCAATCTTCGCTTTGTCTACTTCTATACCGCTAGTTGAAATCTTGTGTCCGAGTATAATCCCTTCTTGTACCATGAAATGACACTTCTGCCAATTTAATACCAGATTCGTTGTTGCACACATGTCTAACACTCGATGCAAATTGGTCAGACATACATCAAAGGAGGGTCCATGGACAGAGAAATCGTCCATAAACACCTCCATAATATCCTCTATCACATTGGAGAATATCGCTTGCATACATCTCTGGAAAGTGGCAGGTGCATTGCAAAGCCCGGAAGGCATCCGACGATATGCAAAAGTACCATAATGACACGTAAATGTGGTTTTCTCTTGGTCATTTGGGTGAATGGAGATCTGGAAGAACCCCGAATAGCCATCGAGAAAGCAAAAGTGGGAATGCAGCGCAAGACGTTCAAGCATTTGATCAATAAATGGGAGAGTGATGTACGCACGAGGAGGATGGGCAAGGGGAGTTCAACCGCAATCACCGGCTCACGGGCGTGGCTCTCGAATTCGCGGAGGAACAAGGGCAATCGAAGTGGACTTACGGTAAAACGATTCCAATCACCGGCTTACGCAAAGTGGCTCTCGAATTCGGAAACGTTTCAAAGGAATGGAGATGGAAATCAAAGTGGAGGAACCTCGGACGAACCAAGGAATGAGCCAGACCAACCGAGCTCTAAGGGGACCGTCGGACACACCGGACGGTTCACGGGCGGCGGACACACCGGCGGCTCGTAAAGGAGGCGGACAAACCAGCCAAGTCTTTAAAAGAGAGAATTCTCAAACAAAAATCAGATTAGATTGTTCAAAAGTGCTAGTGATTACAAAGCTTAGAAAGAGTTTAAGTAAACAAAGCATTAAATGCTAGCTTACATGCAGGTCTAGTCTTAATTAAGGACCAAACAACAAAATATAGCTGTTGGGACATTATATGGGCCGAAATTCTTGAGTAAATAAGGCTCATGGGCTTCACTTGGGCTTTAGGAGATGTCTTCTTCGAGTATAAGTAAGTTCCGGGTCGGATTTCGTCCGGAAAGTGAAATGTCGTCTTTGGACTCCCGGGATCCGCTAAGAATGTGATTGTCGGCCTTGGTGAGTGTGACATGAAGCGCTCGAACTCTAGCACGAGTAAGTGGTGGCTCAGCTCTAGGGTTTGCTCGGGAAGCCTCCGCGTTGTGCACGTCAAATCCCGGTCTCGCGGCTTCGAATGATCCTGTGACGTTATGATCATCCGGCAAGAGTCTTGACGCCTGATGGGCCAAGTCTTCAACATCTTCTAGAGATCCTTCCGTTAAGCTCCCGACCTCGTCCAAGCTGCTAGCTTCGATGTCCTCATCATTCCCTCCCCCTTCAGAAGATTTCGCCCTCAGTCATGACCTGCATCAAAAGAAGATAAATCAGTAACATTAAAAGTACTAGACACAGTATACTCACTCGGTAGCTCGAGGCGGTAGGCATTGTCGTTGATCTTCTCGAGTATGTGGAATGGTCCGTCTGCTCTGGGGTTTAGCTTGGACTTGCGCTTTTCTGGGAATCGTTCGGGTCGGAGGTGGAGCCATACCCAGTCGCCTTCTTTGAATTGGACATCTTTTCGTCCCTTGTTTGCTTGGCGAGTGTATTGCTCGGTCTTGTGAGCAATGTTGTCTCTAATCTTTTGATGGAGTTTCTTAACGAATTCGACTTTCCTTTCGCCGTCAAGGTTCGTAAACTCCGTATTCGGAAGAGGTATGAGATCAAACGGCGTAATTGGATTGAAGCCGTAGACTATCTCAAATGGGGAGTGCTTAGTGGCCGAATGGACCGCTCTATTGTACACAAATTCGATATGCGGTAAACACTCAACCCATCCCCCGAAATGTTTTCCGATAGTAGCTCTCAAAAGTGTGGATAATGTCCGATTGACTACTTCGGTTTGTCCATCCGTTTGAGGATGACAAGTGGTCGAAAAGACGAGCTTAGTGCCGACTCGTTTCCATAATGTCCGCCAAAAATGGCTCAGGAATTTCGAGTCACGATCTGACACGATCGTCTTTGGGAGACCACGTAGACGCACAACTTCCCAAAAGAAGAGATCCGCAATATGCTTAGCGTCATCGGTCTTAGCACATGGTATGAAATGTGCCATCTTGGAAAACCGATCCACTACAACAAAGATGGAATCCTTATGTTGTATTTTCGGCATCCCAAGCACCACGAAGTCCATCAAAATGTCTACCCAAGGTTGGGTGGCAATCGGTAGTGGCATGTAAAGACCATGAGGTTGTACTCAAGATTTTGCCTTATGACACTCGATACACTTAGCACAAAACCTCTGAATGTCCCTCTTAAGATGTGGCCAATAGAAATGCTCTTGTACGATGGCCAACGTCTTATCTACTCCGAAATGGCCAGCAAGTGCGCCGCCATGAGCCTCGCGGAGTATGACATCTCGCATCGATCCTTGTGGGATGCAAAGACGTTTTTCTCGAAAGAGGTACCCATCTTGTAGAAACAATGGGCCATAGGCACCACGACTACACTCCTTAATGATGGATTCAAAGTCCGGATTAGTCATGTATTGCTCCTTAAGGAGTTCAAATCCAAGCATCCTGGCTTCCATGACTGATATCAACGCATAGCGTCGAGACAATGCGTCGGCTACGACGTTGTCCTTCCCTTTCTTGTACTTAATGATGTAGGAAAATGTCT
>NW_010966882.1:1123592-1126670 GCF_000463585.1 Tarenaya hassleriana | reverse complement strand
TGTCCCTTGAGGTGTTTAAGGGTCTCGTGATCCAAGTGAACGACAAACTCTTTGGCCAACAAGTAGTGCTGCCAAGTCTCTAATGCACGTACGAGCGCGTATAGCTCTTTGTCGTATGTCGGATAGTTGAGAGCAGCCCCGCTAAGTTTCTCGCTAAAATAAGCGAGGGCCTCTTTTCTTGCATAAGGACAGCTCCTATGCCAATCCCAGAGGCATCGCACTCAATCTCAAAGGTTTTGTCAAAGTTCGAAAGAACTAAGACGGGTGCTCGGGTAAGGCTGTCCTTAAGTGCCTCAAATGCGCTCATTTGATTTTCTCCCCACTCAAAGTTCACATCTTTCTTAGTGATGGCGGTAAGAGGAGCGGCTATACTACTGAAGTCCCGAACAAATCGGCGATAAAAGCTTGCTAACCCGAGAAAACTCCTCACGTGTCCAACGGTTGTAGGAGCCGGCCATTTTTTAATGGCTTTAACCTTTTCCTCGTCAACTCGCAAACCTTTAGAGCTAACCACGAAGCCAAGAAATACCAACTCATCGGTACAAAACGAACACTTCTTCAGGTTCGCATAAAGGCTTTCCTTCCTTAAAGTGGTCAATACTTGCTCTAGGTGCGAATAATGGTCCTCGGTGGTTCGACTATACACGAGGATGTCGTCAAAGTAAACCATGACAAACTTTCCTATGAAAGTTCGCAAAACGTGGTTCATGAGGCGCATGAATGTACTCGGGGCATTTGTCAACCCGAAAGGCATAACCAGCCACTCGTAAAGACCTTGTTTGGTCTTGAAGGCGGTTTTCCACTCGTCGCCTTCTTTCATTCTCACTTGATGGTAGCCACTCTTAAGGTCGATCTTTGAAAATATCGTGGCTCCGCTCAACTCATCAAGCATGTCATCGAGTCTAGGGATGGGATGTCGGTATTTAACGGTAATGTTGTTGATCGCTCGGCAATCCACACACATGCGCCAAGTTCCATCCTTCCTGGGCACTAATAGCACCGGAACTGCACATGGACTAAGACTCTCTCGAATGTAACCCTTGCTCATAAGCTCTTGAACTTGTTTCTCGAGCTCTTTCGTCTCTTCTGGGTTCATTCGGTAGGCGGGTCGGTTAGGTAAAGGAGCATCGGGTACTAGGTCGATTTGGTGCTCGATCCCTTAGATGGGTGGTAATCCTGCCGGAATCTCGTCCGGAAACACATCTCGGAATCGTTCGAGTAGTCGACTTATGGCGGGGTTATCGGTAGGTACTTCCGTCCTCAGGTTCATGACGTCCTTAAAAACCATGAGAAGTACCGATTGTGCTTGACGAACAGCCCGCTCGACTTGACTAGCTTTAATGTAGAAGTTCTTCTTCTTGGATTCGGTGTCCTTAGCTAGTTTCTGCTGCATCTCATGCACTTGAGATGGACTAAGGGGTGCGAGTACAATCTTCCTCTTGTTATAAACGAAAGAATACTGGTTCGCTCGCCCATCATGGCTGACCTCTCGGTCGAACTGCCATGGTCTACCGAGTAGCATGTGTCCCGCCTACATTGGAACAACATCGCATGTGACCTCGTCTTGGTACCGTCCGATATTAAATGGTACCTTGACGCGCTCGGTAACCTTAAGTTCCCCACTGTTGTTTAACCATTGAAGTTTATAGGGGTGCAGATGTTTCTCGGGTACTAATCCGAGCTTCTTGACCATATACGCACTTGCGACATTCGTACATGATCCGCTATCTATGATCAGTCCGCAGATTTTTCCTTGGACGGTACGAGTGTGAAAAATGGTCTCTCGTTGGGCAGTCTCGTCCGGAGTAACTAAGGTGCTCAAAACTCGTCTCGTAACTAAGAGTTCACCGTTGTCGGGGTATTCGATCTCCTCGTCGGTTTCACCCACTTCTTCCTCATCCATGGACTCGTACTCTCCGTTATCCATCAGTATCATTACACGAGAGTTGGGGCAGTCCTTAGCCATATGTCCACGGCCCCGACACTTATAACAAATGATCTCTCTAGATCGAGTGTCCCTAGGGTTATCTACGGGTGGTTTCGGACCTCGTGAAGCTTCGGAGACTCTTCCTTTATCCCAGAGGTCACGCGAGACTTTAACCTCAGACGTCTCTTTCCTAGGACCATATGAAGGCTTTGGTGAGTATGATGAGGGTCCTACTTGGGATCTTACTCTACTTAGCCGGGATTGTTTCCTCTGATCTTGTTTTTCTATTTGGACAGCTAAATGTAGGAGTTCGTGGAGATCACGGTAAAGATGGCGCTCTACCTTACGAGCAATACGTTCTTGGAGTCCATCTAAGAACTGAGCCATCACCGTCTCCTCATCCTCTTCGAGCTCTAATCGACTCCTAATATGTTCGAACTCCTCAAAATATTCTTCCATCGGTCTAGCTCCCTGGGCTAGCTTCCGATACTTCCTTTGAAGTTCTCGGTGGAAATGCGGAGAAACATATCTCTTGCGCATAAGAACCTTCATCTCACGCCAAGTCCCGACTTGCTCTATGTGAGCTCGTCGTCGCTCGGTAGTTTCCCGATCCCACCAAGCTAGCGCATTCTCTGCTAATTGAGCAGTGGCATATTGGACCCACCGTCGATCCGAATATGCATAACATTCGAAGATGTTATCCATACGGCGCTCCCAATCTAGTATGCTTCGGGATCTACCTTCCCTACGAATAGTGGTGGTTTAAGCTTAAGGTCGTTACTAGGCCTTCTAGGTTGTCGATGTCTTAGTTCTCCTTCTTCCTCGACATCGTCTACCCACCTACGAGGTCTATCTCTCGGTCTAGGGTCCACTCTCTGTCTAGGTATCTCCTCATGGTCTGACTCATCGTCATCGACCCTAACCCTAGCTCTATGACCTCTCATTCGCGGTCTCTCGTCATAGTCCGACTCCTCGTCGTATATGACTCTCTCACGTGGTCTAGGTCGGTCGTTAGGTCTTTGTCTATGGTTGCCCGGGCGCTCGGGGTTTCTCTCATCCTCCCTTATCTCGGGCTCGGACTCTAGGAGCGATATCACTCTCATCATCACTAAGAGTTTCGGGTGAGGGCAGTGGCCGAGGTCTAGGTTGAT
>NW_010966882.1:1116450-1123509 GCF_000463585.1 Tarenaya hassleriana | reverse complement strand
AGATCCTTCTAACTTAGAAATACGCTCCATCATTTGTTGTAGGGCTCGGAAAATCTCTTGGTTGCTAGACGACCCTATCTCCAATCCCTCATTGGAAGCATCGTGAGCACTCATGTTTATAATTCGCTCAAGTCTCGCAATATGCCCGTAACGTGCTATACACGCAAACGAATCCCAATCAACGTGCAAGAGCGTAAATGATAGACGTGGATATCAACGAGCAATCACTCAACGTGCAATGGCTAACAAACAAACAGCGGGATATCAATGAGCAATCACTCAACGTGCAATGGCTATCAAACAAACAGTGAGCGAATACGAAAGTGAGACACACACGTGCAAAGCAAATCAAACACAACATGCTAAGCAATGAACGTGCGAACTATCGAACAACTAACGGAATGGAACGACAGCAGCAACACGCAACGCACAGGATATTCAAGCACTTAAAACGATCAGCAAACACGTCAAGCAATCGTGCAACCGAATAGGTATGATTTTAGAAAATGAACAGTCCACGAACACGCAAACAATCGTGAATTACAAGACTGTAGAATAAGGTCGATCAAGGAGTGATCTCACCAGATTTACTGCGTTTTAGGTTTGTGAAACTCGATCAATACTCCTCGGGTACAATCTGCAAGTCAAAGCGACACAAACTCAGAATTTGGGATATTTTTTTGGTGAAATTGTTTTCGGCTTTTTCAAGGAAACTCGAACAAATGATAAAACAGAATTTATAAAAGGATAGATCTCACCCGGGAACGTCCTATGGCTCGAGCAAGCTCTGATACCAAAATGATGTACGCACGAGGAGGATGGGCAAGGGGAGTTCAACCGCAATCACCGGCTCACGGGTGTGGCTCTCGAATTCGCGGAGGAACAAGGGCAATCGAAGTGGATTTACGGTAAAACGATTCCAATCACCAGCTCTCGCAAAGTGGCTCTCGAATTCGGAAACGTTTCAAAGGAATGGAGATGGAAATCAAAGTGGAGGAACCTCGGACGAACCAAGGAATGAGCCGGACCAACCGAGCTCTAAGGGGACCGTCGGACACACCGGATGGCTTCACGGGCGGCGGACACACCGGCGGCTCGTGGAGGAGGCGGACAAACCAGCCAAGTTTTTGAAAGAGAGAATTCTCAAACAAAAATCAGATTAGATTGATCAAAAGTGCTAGTGATTACAAAGCTTGGAAAGAGTTTAAGTAAACAAAGCATTAAATGCTAGCTTACATGCAAGCCTAGTCTTAATTAAGGACCAAACAACAAAATATAGCTGTTGGAACATTATGTGGGCCGAAATTCTTGAGTAAATAAGGCCCATGGGCTTCACTTGGGCTTTAGGAGATGTCTTCTTCGAGTATAAGTAAGTTCCTGGTCGGATTTCGTCCGAAAAGTGAAATGTCGTCTTTGGACTCCCGGGATCCGCTAAGAATGTGATTGACGGCCTTGGTGAGTGTGACACGAAGCGCTCGAGCTCTAGCACGAGTAAGTGGTGGCTCAGCTCTAGGGTTTGCTCGGGGAGCCTCCGCGTTGTGCATGTCGAATCCCGGTCTCGCGACTTCGAATGATCTTGTGACGTTATGATCATCCGGCAAGAGTCTTGACGCCTGATTGGCCAAGTCTTCAACATCTTCTAGAGCTCCTTCCGTTAAGCTCCCGTCCTCATCCAAGCTGCTAGCTCTGATGTCCTCATCAGAGAGGGAAGTGATCCTTACGTGTGTTGGAGTTTAACTTACGGTAGTCGATGCACATCCTCCAACTGGTCACGGTTCTTGTCGGGATAAGCTCATTGTTCTTGTTCTTCACTATGGTCATTCCCCCTTTCTTGGGTACGACATGTACAGGGCTCATCCATGAGCTGTATGAGATCAGATATATGATACCCGCATCTAACAATTTCATTACTTCCTTCTTCACGACCTCTTTCATCGCGGGATTTAAACGGCGTTGATGTTGTATTGAGGTCTTCGAGTCATCCTCGAGATGAACACGGTGCATGCAAAAGGAGGGGTTTAGCCCTTTAATGTCATCAATCATGTATCCGATTACTTTTCTATACCCTCGAAGTAAACTCACCAATCTATCGACCTGAGATTCCTGCAAAGATGCGTTAACGATAATAGGATATGTGGAATCCGGTCCAAAAAATACGTACCTGAGCTCCTTAGGAAGTGGTTTTAGCTCGAGTTTAGAGGCGTGTTCGGAACTCCAATCTGGTGTAGGCGAAGCAAGATTTTCTTTTAGGTCCAAGGAACTGTCGCGGTCAGCATTATTAGTGACACGGTCCGCGCCAAATATCTGAGATAAATCAAACGATCTGGGACGGGCATGATGACGCGGAGTACACTCCGCATTGGAATTAACTCGGACTGCGGTAATAGTGACGTGACCCGCGCCACATCTCTGAGCAAAATCGAGTTTTTCGTCCCTTGTGACACAGACCTGATTTGCCTCCATACCTTCTGCGTCAATACTAACACGGGTCGCGTCCACAGTATCTCGGCCCGCGCCACATCTATGAGAAAAATCGGAAATAAACTCAGCACTCTCACTTGTCCGTGCGCGATCTGTCTCAAGAGCCCATGCAGTACATTCCGCATCTAAGTGATCTTCGTCAAGCAATCTAGTGAGTTCCTTGATTTCTTATTCATTACAGAAAAGGTTTCCTTCGGTTGTTCCAAGAGACACTTCAAGCGGATCTATTTTTCTGAATTCTCCAATCATGTTCTCAAGCTCATCTTCAACTATTTAGATTGCACAAAGTGAGTCGGTGCTAGACTGTTGCTTCATAGTCTGATCAAGTGTAAACTGAACCGTCTCATCGCCGATTTTCATCGTCAAACGTCCTGTTCGGACGTGTACCACAGCGTCGGCGGTATTCAAGAACAGACGCCCCAAGATGATAGGAATTTTCGCATCCTTATCCATGTCCAATACTACAAAATCAACAGAGACATAGAAATCACCGACCTTTAATGGCACATCTTCCAATATCCCAGCTGGATACTTGACGGTACGGTCTGCAAGTTGGAGTGCCATCCTCGTCGGTTTAAGCTCATCAATATTGAGTTTCTTGTAAATTGATAATGGGAGCAAACTCACACTGGCTCCCAAATCACACAAAGCTCAATCAATCTCTATGTTACCGATCTTACACGGGATGGAGAAACTGCCCGGATCAGCCATCTTAGGAGGTAAATTATGCTGTAAGATCGCTGCACTAACTTCAGTACTCAAAGCCACTGTCTCTTTCTCCATAACTCGTTTCTAGTCAAGATGTCCTTGAGAAACTTCACGTAAGAAGGCATTTGTAAGATTACTTCGTGAAACGGCATAGTAACTTCGAGTTTCATCAGCATCGCTGTGAATTTCGCAAACTGGCTATCCTCGTTGTATTTCCGCAGACGTGAAGGAAAAGGAACAGGTGGTGCTCTCGGGGGTGGTGGAACGTAGGGTGGTTCTACTACTTTCTCAGGAATAGTGTGAGCTTCCATCTGACTCGCTTTTTCTTTTTCTTCCCTAGTGTATCTCAGTGTTGTCTTTTCTCTCTCTGGTTCGTTATGCACCTCGGGAAGTTGTATACAACTGCGCAATGTGATAGCATTACAATGCTCACGCGGGTTTGTTTCGGGCTTACCCGGAAAAGAACCATGAGGTCGAGACGATTGTGATGCGATCTAAGCAATCTGATTATCCAACAACTTCATATGAGAACCTATACCATCTACTCGACGTTCAAGATCGTCATGTTTTCCCCGCATTCCATGCATTTCTGAACGTAGCTCATCAAATGAATTTTTCTGATCATGCATGAGTTGCGTAAGCATGGACTTAAGATTGGTCTCGTCATTTTTCGGTGGTTGATGTTGTCTATAACCCTGATTCTGATACCGTTGCTGTCCAAATCTCGGCGGTCCTGGTTGGTTACGTGGTGCACTCTGATGTTGCGGATTCAATGGTCCACTCGGGTTACCGTATGAGAAACCCAGATGGTTTTTGTTATTCGGGTTGTAGAGGTTCGATGGATTCTGATATTGACCTCGTCCGACATAATCAACATCTTCGACCCGTTCCTCCTCAGTGTGAGGCTGATCTAAGACAAATACTCCAGGTTGGACTTTCTGAGAACTCGGCATCGCTCCACTTTCCAGCTGAAGCTTAATAGCAGAAAGCTCTGACATTACGGCTTTGAGAGCAGCTAAATCTCCGGTATCTCCTTTCCCGATGTTTCTTCGGTTGATATCCCGTGTAGCACCTCTAGCTTTCGCCATCTTGCTGATTTGTGCCTCCAACGTATCAAATGGAATATCATAGATGCTTCCTCCACATGTTGCGTCTATCCATGCTCTAGTGTCATCGTGAAGCCCATGGATAAATGTAGACAACAACAATCTCTTATCCATTCCATGATGAGGACATATGCGCTGGTAACTCTTGAATCGCTCCCACGCATCGTGTAAATTCTTGTCGATGTCTTGCGTAAGCCGTTTATAGCTCGTTGTGCTGCTCGTGTCTTCTCAGGAGAGTAATATTTCATCATGAATTGCTCCTCAAGTTCCTCCCAAGAAGTGATGGAATTCGGCTCTAAAGTGTAGAGCCAATCTCGAGCTCTTTCCAACAAGGAAAACGGGAAAGCTTCCAGATAGACATCTTCGATCGTCATCCCTTGGACTATCTTCGCTGATCTACACAACATCTTGAATTGCGTCAGATGAGAGATCGGATCCTCAGTAGGTCGGCCTCTGAAGCTGGCCTGATTGAACATAGTGATGCACTGAGGTGGCAGCTCAAAGTTGTCATTGGGCGGTCGGTTTATACATGACAGCAACTGAGTATGCTTCGGGGCAATATAAGTCCCCAATGTTTCACCCATAGCTCTTCTGATATGCTCTTCATCTCCCACATCATGTTCATATAACGGATTCTCGTGGTCGTCGTCTGCTGATGACATGTAAATATTGTCATATTTTCACATTGGATGTCTAGCACATTTCACGATATTTTGCATATTTATAGATATCCCTTGTACATTTTATTCCGACTTCGATGTTTTTGATATTTTGTAGGAAAATTGAAGCTTTGGACGAAAATGAGGCAATTTCCAAGAAAAAAGACATGACCCGGAACCAACCCGAACATATTCTGAGTACCAAAGAGTCAAAGAGGAAATGCTTGCCCGATGTTGATATTACGAGTCCCATAACTTTTGCAATACAGATCCATATCATGCGTACTATACAGCATTGGAAAACCTTTTTCAATAGCTACGCACGACACAAAGATCACTCCAATCAGATATTGCATTAGAAAGTTATGGTGAAAATACTATGAGCATATGTTCTGACGACGAACTGTGCACGAGTGTGCTATTACGAGCTACATAACTTTCTCCATACAGGTCCAAATGATGTATGCAATACATCATTGGAAAGATATTTTCAATAGCTACACGTGGATACCAAGAGCACTTCAATCCGACATTGGAGCCGAAAGTTATGAGGAAAACATTATGACTATGTCATTTGGTGGCGACAAGAAAACACATTTTCCTCAAAACACGGAGCTCGGGAATTATGGAGGAAAATGAGGAGGAAAATGGGGAAATGTCTTGCTTCTTTTCTTGGCTATAAAAGGGGCACGAAGGGGAGGCTTAGAGGCATCATCGAACACATTAGAGAGTGAGTTTGAAGAGTGAATTGAGAGCTTCTTGAGAGAGATCCAAGGAGGAGTCAAGAGAAGAAGAAGAAGAGGAGGAGGAAGAAGAAGAGTCCTGCAACTATCACTAAGCATTCTATTCCCTCTCTTTTAATTCTTGTCATGAACTTCTATTTGGATGTTGTTTGTATGTTTCCCATGATGTGTGAGTAGATTTATCATTGTAGGTTAGGGATTAAGGTTGTGTAAGGATCATGTGAACATAACCTATCTTTGAAACTATGGGTTTTATAATTTGGTTTGAATGAATGAACCTTAATGCTATGAATCTTGTTGGCCACTTGATTTGTTGAACCTAGAATTTAGTTTGCATAGAGATATGGAACTAAGTTTGGAACTCTTTCATTTGAATAGATGAACATTGCATTGAGAAATGAATGAACATCTAGGAATCATGATGGTGGATTTAATGCTCTTAAGAGTTTCAATCTATTTAGAATCGAGAGATCGGTAGGTTGAACTCTTAGGAAGAGAGGTGAGACTCGAGAGAGTAATCCTCTATAGCAAGAACTTGAATTTCCCGAATCATAACTCTAGTTACGAAGATATATCCGTAGAAGCGATCCTTACATAACCCGTAATTCCCGACACCTACGATGTTTTATAGAATTGTGCTAAGTCTTTGCTTGTATTTGCTTTAATTCGTGTTTACTTTCAGTTATAATCATCACCATCATCATTATCGTCTCCGACCGAAACCAAGTAATAATCGTAATTGTTGTCGTTAAACCACACGTGTCCTTGTGTTCGACCCTAGGTACTACAATTGATCCGTACACTTGCGGTGATTGTATTTAGGAATTAAAACAAGATTAGATCACATCCTAGATCGACATCAAGTTTTTGGCGCCGTTGCCGGGGACACAACGGTTTTAGCGATACGATTAGGAAACTACTTAGTTTGGGTCATTTTTTTTTTCTTTGGTTTGATTTGGTTCTCATCTTTTTCCCGTTGTCGCTCTCTTTGATTTGAAGATTCTTTGGTGTATGACAAGGAGTTCTGGGTCGCAAAACCTAGTTCCCTTGGATCCCGAAATAGAGAGAACCATAAGACAAAACTTGAGACAACACCGAGAAGAGATGGGAGATCACGACGTTGTACCCGCACCGGGAAATGCGCACATAAATGAAGAAACCTTCGCGCAATACAACGCCCCACGACATACTGAGCTCTTATCCGGCATTCGGATGCCGGAGGTGGACATGACGAGATTTGAGCTCACCCCCGCCACAATCCAAATGTTGAGCGCCATGGCCTTCCGGGGTAGGCCAAATGAGGATCCTAACGCACATCTCACTCGGTTCAAGATGATGTGTCGTTCCATTAAAAGAGCTGAT
>NW_010966882.1:1109243-1111489 GCF_000463585.1 Tarenaya hassleriana | reverse complement strand
ATCGGACATTAGTGCAGAAAGTTATGACGAAATTACTACGAGTCTATATACTGATGACGAACTGTGCAAGAGTGAGCCATCGCGAACCACATAACTTTCTCCAAACATGTCCAAATTACATGTGCATACATCATTGAAAAGATATTTTCGATAGCTACACGTGGACACCAAGATCACTTCAATCCGACATTGGAGCCGAAAGTTATGAGGAAAACATTATGACTATGTCATTTGGTGGCGACAAGAAAACAGCTTTTCCTCAAAACACGGAGCTCGGGAATTATGGAGGAAAATGAGGAGGAAAATGGGGAAATGTCTTGCTTCTTTTCTTGGCTATAAAAGGGGCACGAAGGGGAGGCTTAGAGGGATGATCCAACACATTAGAGAGTGAGTTTGAAGAGTGAATTGAGAGCTTCTTGAGAGAGATCCAAGGAGGAGTCAAGAGAAGAAGAAGAAGAGGAGGAGGAAGAAGAAGAGTCCTGCAACTATCACTAAGCATTCTATTCCCTCTCTTTTAATTCTTGTCATGAACTTCTATTTGGATGTTGTTTGTATGTTTTCCATGATGTGTGAGTAGATTTATCATTGTAGGTTAGGGATTAAGGTTGTGTAAGGATCATGTGAGCATAACCTATCTTTGAAACTATGGGTTTTATAATTTGGTTTGAATGAATGAACCTTAATGCTATGAATCTTGTTGGCCACTTGATTTGTTGAACCTAGAATTTAGTTTGCATAGAGATATGGAACTAAGTTTGGAACTCTTTCATTTGAATAGATGAACATTGCATTGAGAAATGAATGAACATCTAGGAATCATGATGGTGGATTTAATGCTCTTAAGAGTTTCAATCTATTTAGAATCGAGAGATCGGTAGGTTGAACTCTTAGGAAGAGAGGTGAGACTCGAGAGAGTAATCCTCTATAGCAAGAACTTGAATTTCCCGAATCATAACTCTAGTTACAAAGATACATCCGTAGAAGCGATCCTTACATAACCCGTAATTCCCGACACCTACGATGTTTTATAGAATTGTGCTAAGTCTTTGCTTGTATTTGCTTTAATTCGTGTTTACTTTCAGTTATAATCATCACCATCATCATTATCGTCTCCGACCGAAACCAAGTAATAATCGTAATTGTTGTCGTTAAACCACACGTGTCCTTGTGTTCGACCCTAGGTACTACAATTGATCCGTACACTTGCGGTGATTGTATTTAGGAATTAAAACAAGATTAGATCACATCCTAGATCGACATCATCTGCCATGTCGTTTCCTCTGTGCTGAGTTCGGATGTTTTGGAGCGTTCGTTCTATCTTTGGATCAAACAACAGTTGTTCTCCTTTATTTGAGCTCCTAGTCATACACTGTAGTACATGCGCACAGTAAAAACGATCCTCGTGCGGAAGAAGTGAGTCTCAAAGTCGGATGACTTGATAAAACAAAATCGAAAAAGAAAACCTAAAACTAATCTGAACCAAAAGTGGCAAGTGATTCCAACCTCTAAGCACTCTCCTAAACCTATTTACCGTTTTCCTCCTCTAAGATATGTTATCTCTTCATTTATTTTGTCACTTTTTTTTTTCTTTTCTTCTTCCTTTTAAGAAAGTGCTAAGAGAAGTACTATCCCGAGTTCCTAGGACGTTGAAGTTGACAAGTGTCTCCGCTTTTGCTTTTCTCTAATGATCATGACAACACTTGTCCCACAACTTAGACCCGAACCGTCGAATTTCGACGCACTCATGTCATCGAATGATTTTCATTAACGATATAGTGACAGTGGAGTGTTGGGATGTGTATACTTTCTTCGCTTATTCGTACCACTCATTCTTTCCAAGAGACTATCTATCCTATGGGAGAAGCTTCGGGAACGGTTTTAGGGAGATATTTAACCTAGGTTCGGTCGGTCCTACCCTTTGGCATACCTAAAGACAACAATATACCCCACAACCTAGAATCGCAAGCATCAAAGAGAGGGTTCGCTATTCACCTATCATCGACAATCTACTCGAACACCTAGAGGTCTAAGTCCAAATCGCTAAGCAATCTCTAAGCAGCTATCACCATCATCTCATCATCGACCAATCTCAACTCAAAACGGTTTATGCAATGCATATGCTTCTACATGCTCTAGACCTATATGTAACGAATGCAATGCAAGGCTAGGTGGTATCTATATGTACAAGTGCAAGAAATGCAAGTGTGGAATGCATCTAAAGTGAGAAATCATTTTTTTTATATGCA
>NW_010966882.1:1108043-1108457 GCF_000463585.1 Tarenaya hassleriana | reverse complement strand
CATTCTTTCCAAGAGACTATCTATCCTGTGGGAGAAGCTTCGGGAACGGTTTTAGGGAGATATTTAACCTAGGTTCGGTCGGTCCTACTCTTTGGCATACCTAAGGATAACAATATACCCCACGACCTAGGATCGCAAGCATCAAAGAGAGAGTTCGCTATTCACCTATCATCGACAATCTACTCGAACATCTAGAGGTCTAGGTCCAAATCGCTAAGCAAATCTCTAAGCAGCTATCACCATCATCTCATCATTGACCAATCTCAACTCAAAACGGTTTATGCAATGCATATGCTCCTACATGCTCCAGACCTATATGTAACAAATGCAATGCAAGGCTAGGTGGTATCTATATGTACAAGTGCAAGAAATGCAAGTGTGGAATGCATCTATAGTGAGAAATCATTTTTTTTT
>NW_010966882.1:1106423-1106791 GCF_000463585.1 Tarenaya hassleriana | reverse complement strand
CCTGACCAACGCGATCTCAACTTGCCTGGAAATAGTTTGAGCCTTGAGTTAAAGAGAAGTACTTGATCGCCCTCTCTGAATTCTCTCTGCAAAATCCGACGATCGTGCCATCTCTTTGTTCTCTCCTTGTAAATCCGGGCATTCTCATAGGCGTCCAACCGAATCTCATCGAGTTGGTGAAGCTGCAACACTCGCTTCGCCGCAGCGGATTTCCAATCAAAGTTCAGCTTCTTGATTGCCCAATATGCCCTATACTCAAGCTCAACCGGCAAGTGACAAGCTTTCCCATAGACAAGTTGAAAGGGAGACATACCGATGGGTGTCTTGAAAGCTGTCCTATACGCCCATAGAGCGTCATCGAGCTTGGA
>NW_010966882.1:1105112-1106272 GCF_000463585.1 Tarenaya hassleriana | reverse complement strand
TCATGTCGCTCAATCTGAGATAAGTGGTCGGCCACTCCATTCTCTGTACCCTTCCTATCTCTGATCTCCAAGTCAAACTCTTGCAGCAAGAGAATCCATCTGATTAACCTCGGCTTGGCATCCTTCTTGGATAGGAGGTACCTCAAAGTAGCATGGTCGGTGTACACAATTACCTTCGACTCGACCAAGTAAGACCGGAACTTCTCAAAGGCAAAGACGATAGCGAGTAACTCCTTCTCAGTGGTGGAGTAATTGACTTGTGCGTCATCCAAAGTCCGACTCGCGTAATAGATGGCATGCAGCTTCCTGTCTTTCCTTTGACCCAAGACAGCCCCGACAGCGAAATCGCTCGCATCACACATAAGCTCAAAGGGAGTTCCCAATCCGGTGGCTGAATAATAGGCGGAGAAATTAACGCCTTCTTCAGAGTCTCAAAGGCAGTCTCGCACTCATGGGTGAACTCAAAGGGCACGTCCTTTGCAAGTAATTCGGTCAAAGGCCTCGAAATCTTTGAGAAGTCCTTGATGAACCTCCTGTAGAACCCGGCATGTCCCAGAAAACTCCGGATTCCCTTAACATTCCGTGGAGGCGGCAGCTTCTCTATTACTTCGACCTTAGCTCGGTCAACCTCAATCCCTCTTCTTGAAATCTTGTGGCCTAGCACAATGCCCTCTTGGACCATGAAGTGGCACTTCTCCCAATTCAGCACAAGATTCGCCTCAACACACCTGTCCAACACTCGGCGCAAATTCATCAGACACACGGGAAAGGAGGGCCCATGGACAGAAAAATCATCCATGAACACCTCCATAACATCCTCAATAAGATCAGAAAATACAGCAGTCATGCATCTCTGAAATGTCGCCGGTGCGTTACATAAACCAAAGGGCATCCTACGGTATGCAAAGGTGCCATATGGACATGTAAAGGTGGTTTTCTCCTGGTCGCTAGGGTGAATGGGGATTTGAAAGAATCCAAGAGAGGCAAGGATGGCCTCTTTAGGAGATGTGTGCCCGAAGAGGAAGTCCGAAGTGTGATTCATCATTGTCACTCTTCGGACTATGCTGGTCATTTTGGAGCATCGAAAACCTCAGCTAAAATTCTTCAAGCCGGGTTTTATTGGCCGTCAATGTTCAAAGACGTTCATCAATACGTCTCAT
>NW_010966882.1:1103035-1104367 GCF_000463585.1 Tarenaya hassleriana | reverse complement strand
GCCGTATTCAGAAACGGCCTACCAAGTATAATGGGGATTTTGGTATCCTCCGGCATGTCCAGAACCACAAAGTCGACGGGGACATAGAATTCCCCTACCTTCAGATGCACATCCTCCAAGATCCCAGCGGGATACTTCACTGATCGGTCGGCCAATTGCAGTGCCATCCTCGTCGGTTTCAGCTCACCGACATTAAGTTTCTTAAATATGGAGAGAGGCAGCAAACTGACACTTGCGCCCAAATCGCAAAGCGCCCTCTCAATCTCCACATTTCCCAATCTGCACGGGATGGAGAAGCTACCGGGATCAGCCATCTTCTGCGGTAACTCCGTCTGCAATATGGCTGCACTCACTTCTGTGCTAAGTGCCACTGTCTCCTTCTCAACCGTCCTCTTCTTCGTAAGAATATCTTTCAGAAATTTAGTGTAGGACGGGATCTGTATTCACCATCTCGAAGAAATCAGACTTGACGCGTATGAGAACGCGAAAATCTACAAGGAGAGAGCGAAGAAATGGCACGATCAACACATCATTCCGCGAACATTCCACTCAGGTGATCTTGTCCTTCTCTTCAACTCTCGCTTGCGATTGTTTCCAGGTAAGCTGAAGTCTAAGTGGTCCGGTCCATTCAAGATCCATCGAGTTTACGACCACGGCGCAATTGAGCTGTATAACGGCACGGGTGGTACGTTCAAGGTAAATGCACAGCGTCTGAAGCTGTATAACCCGGCCGACCCTGCAGGTGAGAGAGGCGTTCTTCCTCTCACAATACCACCATCAACATGAGTTCACGCACAGTCTAGCTAATGACCATAAAGAAGCGCTTATCGGGAGGCAACCCGGGGTTTTTGTCTTGCTTTTGAGATGTTATTTGGGTTTTAGACTTTTTCTTTTTGGATTTGGGAGCCTACTGATCACTTGCGTGACGAGTCTTAAATTTGTAACCCGAAACACAACTAATCCGCAAGTATACGGATGTCGTAGTACCGGGGTCGAACACAAGGACTTAAGCGGCTAAGCTAGGAGTCGATCAAAACTAGGAAAATGAAAGAAATAAAATTGGAGAATTGTTTTTGTAGTTTTCAAAGTTGCAGAAAATTAAATGAGAGAAATAAAATCAAAGCAAGCAAATATTTCAAGAGAAGACGATCGATTGGAAACGGTTGCGGGAATCGGGTTTCACCGATCATGCAAGGATGCCGTAAAGGATTATGGACCTATATCATGCTCGTTCTAAGGTGAGGGATTCGAAGACTAAGGTCGGGTTCGGTTCTTTCGACCCGAAAGCCCGCTATCCAAGAGAACACTCTATCCACTTTCGTGGCTTAGAGT
>NW_010966882.1:1102315-1102670 GCF_000463585.1 Tarenaya hassleriana | reverse complement strand
ACTACACATGTTCAAGAACAAAGCAAAACAAGAGTAAAGTGCAGAAATCATAGAGAGAGAGTAGAGAGATGCTCAAGGAATCTTCAATCTTCAATGGAGTCTCCTTCTTCTTCTTTCTCCTCCAAGAGCTCCTCTTTTCTCTCCCAAGGTCTCTATTTTCGGCCCCCAATCAATTCTAGGGTTCTCCTCTTCGGTTCCCCCTCAAAAACCCGAAAAGAATGGCTAAACGGCGTAGCTTTCGTGGAGTCTGTCAAGTGGACCGTCCGTTCCAGGTTAGTTAAGTTCGTCAGACCGTCCGTTCCAGCTTCGCAGACCGTCCGTTCTGAAGCGCAGAACGTCCGTTCCGCAACGTAGA
>NW_010966882.1:1099701-1101648 GCF_000463585.1 Tarenaya hassleriana | reverse complement strand
CTAAGAGAAGTAATACCCCGAGTTCCTAGGACGTTGAAGTTGACAAGTGTCTCCGCTTTTGCTTTTCTTTTTTTTTTTTTATTTTTTTTTAATGATCATGACACTTGTCCCACAACTTAGACCCGAACCGTCGAATTTCGACGCACTCATGTCATCGAATGATTTTCATTAACGATATAGTGACAGCGGAGTGTTGGGATGTGTATACTTTCTTCGCTTATTCCTACCGCTCATTCTTTCCAAGAGACTATCTATCCTATGGGAGAAGCTTCGGGAACGGTTTTTGGGAGATATTTAACCTAGGTTCGGTTGGTCCTACTCTTTGGCGTACCTAAAGACGACAATATACCCCACAACCTAGAATCGCAAGCATCAAAGAGAGAGTTCGCTATTCACCTATCGTCGACAATCTACTCGAACACCTAGAGGTCTAAGTCCAAATCGCTAAGCAGTCTCTAAGCAGCTATCGCCATCATCTCATCATCGACCAATTTCAACTCAAAACGGTTTATGCAATGCATATGCTTCTACATGCTCTAGACCTATATGTAACAAATGCAATGCAAGGCTAGGTGGTATCTATATGTACAAGTGCAAGAAGTGCAAGTGTGGAATGCATCTATAGTGAGAAATTATTTATTTTTTTTTTTTTTGTATGCAAGTGAATGTATGAATGCACTCTAAAAAGGGACTTGAAGCGATGTTAGATGCTCACCCCCCCAGACTTGAATGAGACACCGTCCGCGGTGTCACTCGTATCCGAAGGGGTGGAATATGTGGAATGTGAAAGAATATGATCGAAGTGGAGGAGGGTTAATGTGTAACCTTGGTGCCCAAGGTCGAAATGTGCCTCCTTGCATTCCACTTTTGATGTATTCCACATTGTGTGTTGTCGTTTGTTCCGAGTCGGGATTCAACCTTAGATAAGAGCTTAAAACACAGAAAGATCAAGTGAATCCGACAACAGTTAAGCGTACAAGGCAACATAGCAACGTAACAACGCATGTCATAGGTCCAGAAATGCAAAAGTGAAAAAGAAAAAAGGAAAGGGGCAGAAAAAGGTCCTGATGCATCCGCTCGAGAACTCTACTGTGCTCCATCCCCGGTGTCCATGTGGTCGGTGTCTCTCGGCGGTGGGGCTGCGGTGCGTGGTGCTGTCTCCGTCGTCATGGACATCAGGAACTCCTGTAAGATGGTCATGTACTGCTCCTGTGTGCCTATCCGTCGCTCCAGGTTGTCGAATCGAGTGTTCATGGCGCTGAACTGATGGAGTATCATGTCCTGCAATCCCTGGATGTCTGCCTGCGTGGCTGGTGTCGAGGAAGAGGAAGCTCCCGATGTCTCTCTGCGTCTCCTGCGGCTCATCCGAGGCTGGCGCGGCTCGGCTATATGCTCAACCGGGTCGTCGGTCGCGGTATCAGGCTCTGGTATGTCTCCGGTAGCCTCGTGGTCTAGATGCGGGGCAGGAGGGTCTGTCTGGCGTCTCCTCGGGTTACGCTGCGGTGTCACCCGAAAGTAGAGGCCCTCCGTAGTCAGCGGGGGAAGCTCAGTCATGGGTAGAGTGGCTGTCCGTGGCGTGGCGTCCTCGTCCAGATACTTCCACGCGTATCGTGTACGAGCGGGGTTCTCGATCGCTCTCTTTAAGAAGAGAGTCTCCAAATCTAGCTCTGTAGTGCCGTCGACAGCGCCCCAGCTCATCCCCAAATTGATCCCCACTCTCCGGGCGATCATGGATACAATGCCTCCTACCCACAGTGCGGATCTGGCAGAGCTCTTCTGTGCGCTCCACTGAAGGTGTAGGGCTACCTTAGACGCCACATCTAACTCAGACATTCCCCAGTCATCGCCGTCAAATGCGTCTCGAAGCGCTCGGCGTAGCAGACATACCTCTAGGGTCGTGACGTTCCCCTGATCTCCTCTAGCAAACAGACCTCCGGACATAAACAT
>NW_010966882.1:1098583-1099576 GCF_000463585.1 Tarenaya hassleriana | reverse complement strand
AGTATCTCTGCGAAGTCCGCCATGTTGAAGCAGTAGGTCTGGTTGGCCAGACGGAAAAGCATGTAGGCGTCTTCGATCGAGCCATCTGCTGGGAAGTGACACCGGTAGGAGGAGAGGAATTCCAACGTGAGGTGTTGGTACGTCTCCTCCCGTGTTAGGAACAGTCTGTCCCATCCCAACTGATGGAACAGATATCGCACGTGCTCCTCTATCCCGAGCTTCTGAATGTCATTACTCACGAATTTCGTCGGCGAAAGCCCCTGTTCGGCCAACCTAACGTGGCGTCGTCTCTGTCCTGAGAGAACATACTGAATGTGTGGGGGCTGCGCGCGGGTGGTAGTGATCGGCGTTAACTCTGTGAGTTCTCCCACTGCGCTCTCGGGTATCTCAAACGGGTCTGTCTTGGGAGCAACGTCGCAGTATACTTCGAAATCCATCTGCTCAAAGATACAAACATCGAATGATTAATCATAGCACGGATGGTTCGAAAAGAGATCGTGAGAAGTCGATAAACAACGAAAAATCTGTCTCACGGTGTTTCGGTCCTATACGGTCCAATTTCAGGCCGTCTGGACCGAACGTGTGAATTTTTCTGCGCGGACGGGGTCCCGGTCCGTCGGGTCTGCGTGACAGACCGTCGGGTCTGCAATTTGGGCCACGGGAACGGACGGACCGGACTGGTCAGGTGCAGAACGATCGTTCTGCTCAGTCCGTGATATCGAAACACCTGGAACGGACGTTCTGCCTATCAGACCGTCCGTTCTAGGGCGATTTTCGTTACGTCTTCTCCGCGGACCTGGAACGGGCGTTCCAGTAAGTAGTCCGTCCGTTCCAGGGTTCCGCCATTGCTGAGCCTCGAAAACCTTCGGGTTTTCGCAACAATCACCCCTAGAATCCCTAAATCTTGTCTACTCTACACCAATTTTGCAAGAATTAAGGCATATACTCATCAATCCCTCAAAAATTGTTTCGATTTTACCTTAGGGATTGAGT
>NW_010966882.1:1085496-1091309 GCF_000463585.1 Tarenaya hassleriana | reverse complement strand
CCCCCAATCAATTCTAGGGTTCTCCTCTTCGGTTCCCCCTCAAAAACCCGAAAAGAATGGCTAAACGGCGTAGCTTTCGCGGAGTCTGTCAAGTGGACCGTCCGTTCTGGGTTAGTTGAGTTCGTCAGACCGTCCGTTCCAGCTTCGCAGAACGTCCGTTCTGGAACGCAGAACGTCCGTTCTGAAACATAGAACGTCCGTTCTGCGTTGTAATCCAGACCGTCCGTTCTGACGTGTAGTTCGCAGGGCTGTCTTGTGGTCTGTCGGGTCTGTGCACTCAGTCCGTCCGTTCCGACTTTGCAGACCGTCCGTTCTGGCCATAAAATCTGGGGAGTTATGCTTCTGTCTTCTCCGTTTCGTCCCGAAAACCCTCGGGTTCCTGCAAAGGTCAAAACCTAGCCCCAGAGACCTAAAGATGGCTCTAATATGCCTAGTATGTGTGGAAACCGTTTAGAAACCAAAGGCATATTCGGTCTAAAATCCAGATAAAATCCGAGCCATCACCTACATGGTGTTTTCCCTTGCGTACAAGGATATAGAACTTGATTCGCAGGTCATCAAGCGCAGAAACGGAGTTCAGATCGTGTCACAGAGTTCTGACTCGGTTCGAGTCAAGTGTTGACTCGACCGAGTCAATTCGCGAAGGATGATGAATCGACAAGGTAAACTGACTCGACCGAGTCAAGTGTTGACTCGGTCCGAGTCAGAGTTTCGAAACCCTATTTATTTTACTCAGCCGATTTTGTTCCCCATTTCCTCCCCTTTTTCGTGAAAACCCTCTCCTCACCCGGTCTCGTCACTCCGAGTCGCCTCCTTCGATTTCATAACCAAAATCCATCCGGTATGTATTCCTGCACTTAGATTTTGTAGATTATGGACGATTCATGCCTATTTCGCATATTTATTCCGGATTTGCGAAGGAATTTTGGGTTGAGAACGAGATTTGTGATTTTCACCAAATCGGAAAGTTTTTTATGAGTTTTTGAGTGATTAGGACACAGATCTTTGCACATACATGCCTATTCTTGATTATCCATGAGTTTTTTCTGTTGTTTTCGGCGATTTCGGGAGTTTTTGTGCAGATTTTCGAACGGCGGAACGAACAGCGTTCTGACTCGGTCCGAGTCAAAGTGTTGACTCGACCGAGGCAAAACGCAGAATACCAGGGGGAACACGTGTTGACTCGGTCCAAGTCACTTGTTGACTCGACCGAGGCAACATCTATCACATTGACAGCACGTTCTGACTTGGTCCTGGCAGTCTTGACTCGGCCGAGTCAGTCATCTGTGCGATATCTGGGCCGTTTCCCACGCGTATTTGCGATCCCGGTCGCACTCACCTGTCTTTGTCTTGAGTTTCAGATGGCCACCCGCAAGACCAAATCTAGAGCATCCGACGTTCGCGAGGATCATATTCCACCTCTTGCTCTTTTCCAACCACGGGCGGATGAAGTGATGACCCTGACCCCTCCGACGATCGTAGTCAGCGACACCGACTACGAGCCTCGCTTCCGCCTGCCCACCCCTGACATGCAGCAGACAGCGACCTACTTCTCGAACCTGATCTACTGCACCAAATTCCCAGACGAGGAGATTATCGAGCTAGGATTCTACGAGCAGGTCCACGGCTTGTGTGACCAATTAGGATGGCTCAGCATCCTCAAGGCTCGCGAATCGACATATAGGCAGCTGACGGCAGAATTTCTAGCATCATACCGTCTGTACATTCCCCAGGACGGTGACACCCACAGAGCTTACATGGCCTTCTGGATAGCCGGGCGTCCATACCACCTCACCATGGCTTAGTTTTCTGAGATCCTCGGTGTAACTCCCAGGGAGACGGTCGAGCTTCCATCCGTGAGCGGATCCGCACTACGACAGTTCTGGTCAGAGATAGGATCCCGCGACTACATAGCCAGTCGTCTGAAGTCTACATGGATCCGACACCCTGCAGTCAGGTATTTTCATATGATCCTAGCTAACACACTGTTTGCTAGGAAAGATCCAGGGTCAGTATCCCAGACGGAGCTACAGTTCATCCGACAGGTCCTGAGTCCACTTTACGATGGATCCGACTGGGGAATGTCTCGCATTGATCTAGCATCCCGAGTAGCGCTCCACCTATACTCGATCCAGCAGGCAGACTCTGGAGTCGAAGTGTTCGTCGGAGGTATGATCACCCGGATTGCTAGACGAGTGGGAGTCAACGTCAGCAGGTACGAGAGGACTCGATGCAGCCCATCCTCCACTCTGAACATCAAGGTGCTGCGACAGAAGTCCTCTATCGATATCGAGGGTCGCCAAACCTACTGGCTATACTATGAGCGCGACAGCAACATCAAGAGGCACCTCCTTCTGCCGAACATACATCTACCACCTATCACTCTAGAGGGACTCCTACTAGACCTCACAGCAGGACAGCGATCCGGTCTAGAGGAGGAGGCATACGACGAGCCACCCGCACCGCCCACACATTCGGAGCACCACACTTCAGAGGCAGGGACATCCCGACCACCCGATGACTTGCTCCAGTCATCTCCACTGCTACCGCCCACTACTTCATTTCCAGAGCCAGACTTCACGCGACCATCACCG
Source organism: Tarenaya hassleriana (assembly GCF_000463585.1). Classification (NCBI taxonomy): domain Eukaryota; kingdom Viridiplantae; phylum Streptophyta; class Magnoliopsida; order Brassicales; family Cleomaceae; genus Tarenaya; species Tarenaya hassleriana. The sequence continues at coordinate 1,088,715 of NW_010966882.1, read as the reverse complement.
CCACCACCTACTTGTGGCCCAGACAGCTATGGATACACATTCCAACCACATGACGACTTCCAGCGCTTCATGTATCAGGCGATGTTGGACACGCGGAGCTCGGTAGACAGGGCAGTGGTCGACATTAGGAGTTCAGTCAAGAGCGCTATGACAGACATGCGGAGCCATGTCGACTCCGAGATGACGAGCATGTAGCATGTACACCAGATGGTGTTGGACTTCATCATAGCTGGTTGATCAGATGCAGGCACTCAGGATACAGCACGATGCATTATATGGGGAGTTTCGTGGGTTCCGCAACCGACTATTCCCAGACGAGCAGCCACCAGTACCCATGGAGGACGACAGAGACGATGCACCAGCAGACGACTAGACCATAGTTCAGGTAGGTCTTCCCTTTTCTATTTTAGTAGAGATGTAGTAGGCCTTTCGGATGTATTTTGGAGGCTCGAATTTTGCATACTCTGGACTTATTTATCTATAGGCGAGCCTCTATGTTTTTTTCGGTTAACGTTTGTTGTTCTATGAGCGTTCATACCGATATATGAGAGATGAGTATCAGTTTCCGAGTGACGACGAGTGGATAGATCCCAGTTCACAGAGAATGTGAGAGTTCTGGCGTTTGACGTGAGTTAACTTCATTGCGAGCGAATGAATTTCGCAGAGCTAAGCCTTCTCTACCCTTTTACTGGTTCTCTTCATACGTTATTTTCGATTTTATTCTTCCGGGCGAGAGTCTACACCGTGGACGGTGTATGGTTCAAGTCTGGGGGGGTTGATAGATCCTTCACCTATTCAGGTCTATCTACTTAGGATTGCATTTAGTTTAGGTGCATTTTATCATGGCATATAGACTTAGGAAAATTTTTCACTTTTGCATATCACTTTGCATTAGTTGCATTCACGTTATCTTTTTCCTTTTCCCATATAGACGATTTTTGTTAGGTTTGCATGATTGCATATGACATATAGATATAGGTTCATATAGGTTCACGTGCACACCTCGGACACCCGTTTTGAACATCATTTGGAAGATTTGTGGAATGATAGAGTATGAACATCTTGATGATCCAGTGACTTTGTAGAACGTGGTTGAACCGTGTCGAATTGATAGTTCTCCAGACTTCTATATATAGTTTGTGGGATAAGGTTGTTGTTTGGGACCTACGGAGTTGAAACGACTATATCCAGGTTATATGTTTCGTTTAGAACCTTCTCCGAGTCTTGCAGGTCGACAAAATCTAGTTCAACAAACGCCTTGGGAAAATAAAGCATCTCGACACTCCGCTGTCAAAATCTCGGTAACGAAAATCGTTCGAGGACATGAGTGCATCGATCGATGGTTCAGGTCTAAGTTGTGGGTCCTTCAACTTCAACGTCCTAGAAACCCGAGATGCGTGCGTTTGACAGAAAAACCCTACAAAAAAGGTAAAAATCCAGGCATGAAGTAGAACTAAGATCGAAAAGGCAAAAGTTGAGATAAGGATAGGTTCATAAATAGGCTTGATGAGTTGTAGAGATTCTAATGGGTTCTAGGTGACAATAAAAGTCCCATGAATAGGTAGATTAGTCTTTGGTAGAAAGATCATAGTAGACCGGTTTGGGTACGATTCACGGGGAGCTAGCATTGGATGGATGTTTCGCTTTTGAGTTTCATGATGATGCTATTTGATGTTTGTCATCCCTGTTTTGCAGATTTTATTCCTTCGTTCTTTACTCGAGGACGAGCAAAGGTTTAAGTCTGGGCGGATTTGATAACTCCTAATTCTCTCTATATTTTCAGAGCGTTTCTATAGGATTTATATGAGGATCATATTCATTTATAAGCATTATAGGCGCGTTAGGCTACGAAACTCGGTTTGGTTGTGTTTTTATTGGATTACAGGTCTTGGATGAGATTTGGACCAAGATGGAAGCAAATTGGAGCTAAAAGGATTGAAATACATCAAGAACTTCCTACCTTGACTCGGCCAAAGTCAACAACAGAAATTGGGCCGAGTCAACATGCTGAAAAGGGCCCAATTCAAACCTGTTACGAGGAGACCGAGTCAGAACGTCCGAGTCAGTTTACCCCGAGTCAACATGCCCGAGTCAGAAGGCCCGAGTCAGAAGATTGGGCTGGGCCGAATTCATTATGTCTCGTTTTGACTCGGTCGAGTCAGAGTACTGACTCGGTCCGAGTCAAAACCCAGAAAAAAGCCCAGATCGAATTTTCAGAGTTGGAACGAGAGTAGGACTTCAGGAGCGCCGCTTAGGGTTGATAAAAGGACTCTACAGACGTCCAAAAGAGACAGACTTTATAGAGACTTTGGAGAGCTTTGGTGAGACAAATAGGAGTTTTACGGGATTTCGGGAAGAAGAAGGAGAGTTAGAACGTGAAGATCGCTTGCTGTCGACATGAGTCTTTCTTCTCCCTCTTTTCTTTCTGTTTCTGGTTTTGCTCAGTGTTTTCCCATGAACCGTGAGTAGATCAACGGTTGTGGGTTAGGGATTCGTTTGTGTTTTGGGTATGTTTGAACCCTAACTTGGTTGCGATTTGGATTTGTTCGGTTTTATCGATTTGTGCTTTATTCGATTGGTGTTTGCTGACCCATTGACCAATTGTTTCAGATTCTGAACTACATAGGAATATGGGTTTAGTTTCGGATCAAAATCGATAGGATAGATCGTATTATTCACATAGGAATATGGTTTGATCGATCTAGGGTTGATGATAGTGTTCTTCATGCATCTGTTTAGTTTCGGATCGAAATCGATAGAATAGATTGTATTATTCACATAGGAATATGGTTTGATCGATCTAGGGTTGATGATAGTGTTCTTCATGCATCTAGTTTGATAAATCACATAGGGATATGGATTTAGAAAACCTTAGATAGTGAGTTATATGCTAGAAGGTGATTTCTCTATTTTTGTTACTTGATGATTCCCGAATACAGATTCAATATCGTGATTCTCGCATGCTTAGCATATACCCATACACGCGAATACGGTCCCGACACCCACGGTCATCTTTGCTTGGTAGTTACGCGTTTTTATTTGCTTTCTTATTTTAGTTAGTTTAGATTCCACTTACATCCACCATCACTTTCGCTTGCTTGCTTTGATCTATTTTCGATTGAGATTTGGATTTAGCAACCGGTCCTTGTGTTCGACCCCGTGTTACGACGATCCGTATCCTTGCGGTGAGTTGTGAATCGGGTATAAATTCTAGACTCG
>NW_010966882.1:1071637-1084102 GCF_000463585.1 Tarenaya hassleriana | reverse complement strand
TGGGTGGTCATGGCGTCTTGTTAGAGGCTAACTATGACTTGTGGTTCGGGAAAGGTTCCTAAAGTCACTACCACTTAGAATGGGCCTACAGGGTCACACACCAATAGGGATGGACTTATACGTGAAGAATCCGAAGAATGGAAACGAGATTTGACCGAAACGAGCATGAAAAGGAGTTTTCAGTGTGTTGGTCCGGAGCTGCCAAGTTTGGTCAGCCCCGGACCACGTTTGGTCAGTCCAGGAGGTCCGGAAGCTCAGTCCGCTGTCATCTATCCAGGTCTGGTCCGGCTGATCAAGAGTTGGTCAGCCTTGGACCAGACTCTGGGACAGGCGGACCGAGAAAAGACGAGTCAGACTGAGCTGACCAAGAAGGGTCTTGGTCCGGAGCTGACCACACGTGGTCCGCCGGACCAAGCCTTCAGGTCAGGCGGTCCGTGAGCCTCGGACTAAGCTTGGTCCGCCGGACCAAGCTCCTGGTCCGGTGGATCGGGATCTGAAAAACTTTCCAAAATTCGATTTTACGGTTTTCTAAGCTTATTTAAGTTTGGGATTTCGTCCAAACTTAAAAAAAGGCCGACCTAAAACTCAGAGAAACATCCTAGAACCCTAGAGAACCTGTTCTCTTCGATTTATATTGTCCTGGGATTGGATCTCGTCTCTTGAGTTACCCTTTTCTTCACTAATCCTAGCAGATTCGTTCCAAATCGTTTGGAATCCTTCCCGTCGGTGTGGATATGTGTAGAGGGACTATAACTTCAGTCCTAGGTGATTTAGAACAGACCCCGGATCGAAATAAACTTCAAGTCTCATCGAGAACGAGGTAAGTAACGATTCCCTCGGTGATATACACGATCTTTCGGGTTTTGCGAGTTTGGTTGCGTGTGACGTTTGACTAGGTTTAGATCTTTCTTCCGCTGCATGAAACCTAGTAATAAAACCCTAGATCGATATGATCGCATGCTAGAAACCCGTAGATAACCCCAACACTCTTGGCTCATATACTTGCCACCACGATCCGATCGAAGTGTCTTGATCGTCTTGTCAAGCTGGTTCTGTACTTCGTTTCTGAAAGCCTTGAACATTTCAAGTGTTTCAGACTTATGTCTCATCAAATAGACATAACCGTATCGACTGAAATCATCAGTGAACGTAACTAAAGGATGCTTTGTCATCCTGCCCATCAAACAAGACTCGCAAGATTCAAGAGACTCAAAGTCAAATGAATCCAAAAGACCTTCATGATGAAGCTTCTGAATGCGTTTCCCGTTTATATGGCCTAGACGACAATGCCAGAGGAAGGCCGGGTTTAAGTCGTTCGGCTTAAACCGTTTAGTACTCACGTTATAGATGGACGATATCGAGTTCGAAGGCTGATCATTCAAGACGTATAAACCATTAACTAGATAACAATTACCATAGTAAATATGATCACACGGGTTTTTCATCGGTTTTTTAACGTCACACACTTTGATTTTTCTCATATCTTAGGCATAATAGGACGTTAGACGGTCATGGTAGGATTCTTTCCTCCATTTCCCTTGTAGGATGATCGAACGAGGATATTTGCACACGAGGCACGAAAAAGGAGCGGAATCGAGAAGTCCCGGATAGCTCAGAGAAAATGAGCGGCCCGCTCGTTATAACGAGCGGTCGCTCGCTGTGACAGCCAAACAATCGGGCGGTCGCTCGAAGAATCAGGCGGTCGCTCTGTGCTAATACGGAGAACGAGCGGTCGCTCGGTACACAAGGCAGTCGCCTCAAGTTGCAAAGAAGAACGAGCGGTCGCTCGTGCATATGAGCGGTCGCTCACCCTGAAGAAAACAAGCGACACTGAAGAGAAAATGGGCGACCCTGAACAAAAAGTGAGCGACCGCCCGATATCAAATCCGGCCCAAAAAGAAAAAGCCCGATTTTTAAGGAAAAACCTAGTTTTTGCACTTACACAAAAAGGGGATTTTGAGGAGAGAGAGAGGGGACTCGACACTTTGAAAGAAAAACACCTTGGAGAAGAGGAAAGGGAGATTTGGAGACCTAGGGAGACATCTTGAAGAAGGAGATCACCATTGAAGATCACATTGAGCATTTCTTCTCCTTTTCTATGTTCTCCCCTTTTCTTTTCTGTTTTAGACCTTTAGATATGGAGTAGTAACCTTGTTGTGGGTGAGGGATCCCCACTTTTGTATGGACACCTATACTTATCTATGATGCTTTTGAGTTTTCTTCCATTGGTTTGATGTTTTGTGCTTAATGCTATTGATTTGGTTGAAACCCTAATTGATATGATTGTAGAACACATTGATCATAGGGATATATATGGGAATGATGTTTGGAACCAAATGTCAAATGAGTGAGTTATTCACATTGAGAGATGGCTTATCTTGCTTAGGGTTCATGATGGGGTACATTAATGCATCTAGAAATCATTTGGCTCATTGGAAAATGGGTGAATTGATTCTCTAGGTAGTGAGTTTAAGCTCGGGAGAGACAAACTCTAGAGGAAGTGCTTGAAACCCCCAATTGGAAGATAAACCCATAGGCATTGTAGCATCACTAACCGTCCATGCGATTCTTGAGGGATCCCGAACCTACAACGCTTCAAACCATCGTTTACAAACCGTTAATTTTTATCGCTTTCTCGTATTCCGATACTTACCACAACTCACATTTTCATTGGACCACCTACTCTAGCTTAGAGATAGACTAATACATCCTAGTCCTCGTGTTCGACCCCGGTACTACAACTACCGTATACTTGCGGATAGTGGTACGGATCGGATACTAAATATAAGACTCGGTGCGTGCGCATCAAGTTTTTGGCGCCGTTGCCGGGGACTAGGCATTTTCGTGTTAGTCTAGATTTTTGCTAGATCACCTTTGCATGGATTCTTAATTGGATTACTTTGTGACATAACCGTTTCATAGCACTTTCGGTTTCTTTTGTCTCTTTGGTGTGCAGCTCTTCCGGTGCATGACAAGAAGCACAACCGGTAGAGATCAACTCGTCTTCGACCCCGAAATAGAAAGGACCCTACGCTTCGCTCGTAGACAGCAAAGACAGTGGGGAATGGCCGAAGAAATGCTGAGAGAAAACAATGCACGAAGAGAACAACCCGAAATGGCCGAAGAGTTGTTGAGAGGGGCCAATGCCCAAAGAGGTCCAGCCCAAGCAGCCCCTAGAACGCTTCGAACGTACACACAACTGAAGCACACTCAGCTACTATCATGCATCAATCGGGGACCACTAGAAGAACTTGAACTCCTACCACAATGCATCCAAATGCTCAACAACATGAGTTTCCGTGGGAGACCAAACGAGAACCCGAATGCTCACCTTACGAACTTCAAGATGAACTGTAAGACAATCAAGAAGGGACTGGGGATTACTCTTGAAGATGTGTTCCTTGAGACTTTCCCCTACTCGCTTACGGAGAGAGCTAGAGATTGGCTCTACACTCTTGAGCCAAACTCTATCTCGACATGGGATGAGATGGAAGAACAATTCCTTGTGCAATACTACTCCCCTACCAAGACTCAACATGCAAGGAATCGGATTAATGCTTTTGTGCAAGAAGATGGGGAGAATCTCCATGATGCATGAGAACGTTTCAAGGAATATCAAAGAATGTACCCTCACCATGGAATGGAAAGAGACTACTTTCTATCCATCTTTATCCATGAGTTGAAGGATGATACTCGGTCTTGGATTGATGCAGCGTGTGGAGGTGACATATATGATATCCCTTTCCAAGAGCTAGAGGCGACAATTGCAAAACTGGCCAAGGGACGCAGCCATACGTCCAATGAGTTCAGTAGGAGAAGCTCAGTGAAAGGTGATGTGGGAGAGAACGCAGCTCTTAAGGCGGTGCTGGCCGACCTTGCTGAGATAAAGGTCCAACTCGCCAATGCCAAACAAGTAGCTGCTGTGGAGGATCCCAATTTAGCACAAGTTCAACCGGATATGTACATGGTTGATCAAGAAGCGGAAGAAACCAACTATGTCGGCCTAAACCAATACACTCATCCATCCAACCTATACAACCCGGGATTGAGAAATCATCCCAAGTTCTCCTACAAGAACACGTCGAATGCGCTAAATCCTCAACCCGCTTTCCAACGGAACAATCAAGGACCTCCGGGTTTTCAACCGAAATATCAACAAAAAGGTCAAGGAAGTCAAGGTTATGAAGGGAATTCCAACTATAGACCACAGCAAGTGCAACCCAAGGACCAAGACCAGGACATCAAGGATATGCTATTTCAAATCCTCCAAGGTCAAAAATCACAAGGAGTATCCATTGGGGGCATTGAAAATGAGCAAGTTGCATTCAAGAAGCAATTGGAAGGAGTACAAGCTCACTTGAAGATCTTGGACAATCAAGTGGCCCAACTTGCATCTTCCTCCTCATCAAGACAGCAAGGAATGCTTCCCGGAAAGAACGAGGTGAACCCCCGTGAGCATATCAATGCAGTCGAGCTAAGGAGTGGAAAACAACTTCCGGAGATTACACCCCCGATGGTTGAGAAAGTAGCGCCTCCAAGGCTTACAAGAGAGGAAAAAGGCAAGGCGGTAGAGGAAGACACCCCTAAGGTACATGAGCAAGAGAAAGAGCCAGCCTACATCCCGCCTCTGCATAAGGTACCCCCATACCTTTTCCTTCTCGTTTAAAGAAATTTAATGAGGACAGCCAGTTCGGGAGGTTTGCAGAAATGCTTAAGAAGATGGAGATCACAATGCCCTTCCATGAGGCAATTCTTCAAATGCCCTCATATGCGAAGTTCCTCAAGGATATTTTGACAAAGAAGCGGGTAGTGGAAAAGGAGACTGTAGCGTTAAGCGCCGAAATTAGCGCAACCATTACGAAGCACGAACTTTCCCCGAAGATGTCTGATCCGGGGAGTTTCTCTATACCATGCAAGTTGGGAAACATCGAGATTGATAGAGCGCTATGTGATCTTGGAGCTAGCGTGAGTTTAATGCCGCTATCCATCTACAAGAATTTGAACATAGGCGACTTGAAGCCCACGAGAATGGCCTTGCAACTAGCGGACCGATCCATCAAATATCCAGCAGGCATTCTAGAGGACGTACCCCTCAAGATTGGCGGATTCTATGTGCCGGTGGATTTTGTGGTTTTAGACATGGATGAAGATTCCAAGGTACCGATCATACTAGACCGACCATTTTTTAGTACAGCGGATGCCGTAGTGCACATTCGAGCTGGTAGATTGACGATGAAAATTGGAGACGAGACAGTCGAATTTACACTCGATCAGAATTTGAAGCAACCATCAACAAATGATACAGTATGTTATGCGGATATACTTGAAGCGATGGCAGAGGAAGTGATTGGGGAATTCCGTGAAGTGGATCCGCTAGAAGTGTCACTAATGGCCACAGAAGCAAGTCTATATAGCAATTGGGAAGAGATCGAGGAGATAAGTCGGGCACTAGATGATCGAGAAACCGAAAAAGAGGTTTCTGAACTATTTCGGGCGACCCGCCCAAAATTCCGGGCGACCCGCCCGAAATCATCTGATTTTGAAGAGATGCAGGATCAAATGAGCGACCGCTCGACTTTCCAGGCAGACCGCCCGAAAAGTCTGAGCAAAATCGACTCAATTCCAGCTGAAACGGACGACCGCCCGCCTTTCCAGGCGGACCGCCCGAAAAGTCTAAACAAAATCGATTCATTCGCGGAGCAAACGAGCGACCGCTCGATTTTCCAGGCAGATCGCCCGAAAATTCTGAGTTAAATCGATTCGTTTCCGGACCAAACGAGCGACCGCCGCAAAATCAGGCGACCCGCCCATTTGTGCCTGAAATGGAAGAATCGCAGTTCGAAGCCCTCCTTGCAACCACTCAAGCCATATCTGACACGCCTCAAGTCCCGAGAGGAGATACACGCATTGATTGAGATCCCAAACATGCCCCACAAGTGGAATTGAAACCCCTACCTCAAGGGTTAAGGTACGTTTTCCTCGGCGCAAATTCTACTTATCCCGTTATCGTTAATGATGCATTAGATGAGGATCAAGTAGAAAAACTCAACAAGTTGCTTAAGCAATACAGGGAAGTCCTAGGGTACATTCTAGGAGACATCAAGGGTCTTAGCCCCTCTCTTTGCATGCACCGCATACATTTAGAGGATGATACCAAATCGTCAATCGAACATCAACGTAGGCTAAACCCGAACATGAAAGAAGTAGTCAAGAAAGAGGTTTTGAAATTGTTAGATGCGGGTATTATTTACCCGATTTCGGATAGCTCTTGGGTTAGCCCGGTACAAGTCGTACCTAAGAAAGGAGGAATCACGGTCGTTCCAAATGAAAACAATGAACTCATACCAACTAGAACCGTCACGGGATGGAGAATGTGCATTGATTATCGAAAACTTAACACAAACACCCGTAAAGATCACTTCCCCCTTCCATTCATTGACCAAATGTTAGAGAGACTTGCACTGCATTCTTATTTTTGTTTTCTCGATGGTTACTCCGGTTTCTTTCAGATTCCTATCCATCTGAGTGACCAAGAGAAAACAACATTCACAAGCCCTTACGGCACTTTCGCATATAGACGCATGCCATTTGGTTTATGCAATGCACCTGCAACTTTTCAAAGATGCATGATGGCTATTTTCTCCGATGTCATTGAAGATATTATGGAAGTATTTGATGAGGACATCACATCGGACGTGGAGCTTGGAGGAGCATCGGACGTAGAGCTTGGAGCAGCTTCGGATGAGGAGCATGGACATGACGCGGAGCTGCGGAGCAAGGAGCTAAACAAGGAGTCCGAAGAACCGAGGAATGACGCCGCCCGTAAACCCAAGTCCACAATTTCGGTTCGCTTGGATCCGCCCGTCGCTCGATCCAAGACACGGGTTATGCGACAACAATTCAACACATTTGTCTCCTGTGCCATAAGCGAACTCGCACTCGGACGCGCGTGCTCATTCCCGGACGACGCAGCCTCAACCCGTAACATTCTTGTGTGTGGAGACATCGTTGCTTCGGAGCCAAGCTAACTCAAGGGAAGCTTCTTCTGCAGCAAGCAATCTCCAACAACTATATTAGAAGTCAACTACTTGCATTAAACTCTAGCCTTGCATGTTAAGATGTATTTAATGCATTAGTTGTTAGATTTTTGTTTAAGTATGAGAACGCTTTCCTTTGTAATCAGATTTTTTTGGCAGAATTGAGTTTTAACTTTGTTTTCCTCCACCTTGGTGTCGAGTGTCTCACTTGGTCCGCCCAAGTCATGGTTTTTCCGAGCAACTCGGTTCGTCCGAGTCCCGTTGGTTCGTCCGACGTTTCTGTCTTGGTTCATCCAAGACCGACCGATTGGTTAGTCCATAGGTCTTCTATCCCCTTTCACGCCTCCAACTCCGCTCTTCGGATCAAGTTCGAGTGCCTCCGGGCGAGTGATTGATTCCGAACACACTCCTCCATTCCCCTCCGCCGTTACAACCTCGGGCGAGTTCGAGTGCCCCCTTCTGCCAGTGATCTCCCGTCGTTGCTGCTCTATCTCGATCGCCACGAGTCTCACACTCCTAGGGCGTGTATCATTTTGGTATCAGAGCTGTTCGCTCAAACGGACGCTCGAAATCCCGGGTGAGATCGTTCCTTCTCTATCACTTTCGTTGTTAATCGATTTCATTCAAACCCTTCAACTTCCATTTGCGATTTATGTACCAGATTGCACAGCAACGTTTTGAACTCTTTAAGGGCTGATTACGTGTTGTTTTGGCAGTTCGAAACCCCCCGAAGATCGCACGAACGCTGCTGCACAACGCCTTCAACGTCGGCCTTGGAAAGCTCTCGGTGAGATCTTTCCTTGATAGTGATTTTGGACTCTGATACACGCACCGACTTCGGAGTTGTATAGAGATGGCCCAATTGCAATCACCGGCACTCGCGAAGGAGGCGCTCGAATTCACTCTTGGGAAATAGATGGAATCGAAGGGGAATTACGGGACGATGGCTCAATCACCGGCACTTCTATGAAGGCTCTCGAACTCAAGCCAAAGTCGAAACAAGGGTAAAAGATAGATAATATTCGGACAAACCGAAAAGAAAACTCGGACACACCGAAGCTCGTCGTCGGACACACCAACGGAAAGATAGTTTGGAGAAAATTCTCAACAAACAAAGTCTCAAGCATAAGCTCGAATTTCATTCACCAAAATCTGATCAAAATGATGTCTTACAACTCATATTTAAAGAGAAAACAAAGGCTCCAACATCTAGTGCATTAAATGCACAAAACACATGCAAGACTACTCATAAATGTGCCTAGATTTTGAAAAATATAGCTGTTGGAACTTCTTAGAATTTATTGGGCTGGGCTTTTACTTTGATTTGGGCTTGAATTGGGCAGCTTATGGGCCTGCTTCGAAGTCACTTGGGCCTAAGTGCTTTCGGCCTTGATATGGAACACATTTCTGGTCAAGTCTTGGCCGAAAAACTGAAACGTTATTGTCATGATCCCGGACTCCGTGAAAACTTGAGTGACAGCCTTGGATAGCATGAGCGAAGCACTCGAGCTCTAGCATGAGTAATAGGGGGCTCGGGTCTATGGCTTGCTCGGGGAGCCTTCGCGTTGTGCACGTCAAATCTCGTTCCCGCGGCTTCGAATGATCTTGTGACGTTATGATCATCCGGCAAGAGTCTTGACGCCTGATGGGTCAAGTCTTGAACATCTTCTAGAGCTCCTTCCGTTAAGCTCCCGTCCTCGTCCAAGTTGCTAGCTCTGATGTCCTCATCAGACTCTGTTTCGTTTCAGATTCTATTCCGCCCTTGCACGTCTACATTTATTTGTATTCCTTGCCCAGAAAACGGACTTAAACCTTTCGGAACTCAAATAGATTGGGTGCTGTTTGATTTAACGGTCACGTGCACCATCGCAAGGCGGTTGCTTCCGAGCGTTTGATTGTTGTGTGTAAATCCCTGTTCAAAGCACGTCGGCATTGCTTGTATATTGCTGTCTATCGGCGTGATTGATAGCCTTGAGTACGAAACTATTTAGTTTTGTTCGTATTAGGACAGTTTCGCACGTTCGTTTGCTTGAACGATTGCTCGAACCCCGACCTTGTTGAGTGACATTGCACGTTTCGTGTTGTCTGATCGTGTTTGAGTTAGAGCTGCACGTATATTTTATTCTTGGAACGTTTAGGATCTGTAGTACAAGTGATTGTTGCACGTTGCGTGTTGGTTGCTGTTTGCAAGAGAGTTGAGTGAAATGAGTGCTCACGAGATTTCTACCGAGGGAGCCAACATAGAGTCTAGTAATGATGCTCTATTTAGATCGATAACACAGATCATGGTCAAATTAGCACGTCTAGAGGAGAATAGGCCCCCTGCACAACCTGAACCCAACCGTAGAGAACCCCTAGATCGTCCTAGACCCCATAGAGCTCGCACCCCCGAGTCGCTAAGCAATGATGAGAGCGACATAGGACAGCAACGTAGACCGAGAGTCGTTGTGGAGACGACCGACGTCGAAAGGAACCATAGATGTAGAGCCCCTAGGCCGAGAGAGAGGGTAGTTGAGGAGATTCCCCATCGGGATCACCCTCCGAGACGAAGAGGCTATAGGCCGCGGGCTCGAGTATCCGATGAGGAGTCGGAATACGACGACCCACCGCTTAGACCCCATAGAGCACGTGAGAGAATTCATGTTGGGTCGGACTCTAGTGAGGCACCAAGGCGTAGGGATAACCCTCGCCCTAGGGCTAGACCACATAGGTGGGCCGATGTTGCTGAGGAAGAAGAAGAACGTGAATACCGGCAACCTAGGGGACAAGGGGCTGATCTTAAGCTCAAGCCTCCTTTGTTCATAGGAAAAGTAGATCCCGAGGCCGACTTAGATTGGAAGCGTCGCATGGATAACATTTTCGAATGTTACTTCTACTCGGACCGTCGGAAGGTCCAATACGCGGCTGCTCAACTAGCAGAGAGTGCGTTAGCATGGTGAGATCGTGAGGTTAGTGAGAGACGACGCGCTCACATAGAGCCGATCGGAACGTGGCCGGAAATGAAAGCCCTCATGCGTAAGCGTTATGTTCCCCCTCACTTCCACCGAGAACTCCAACGCCGATATAGGCGAATAGCGCAAGGTCTAAGTCAGTAGAGGAATTCTTTGAGGAATTCGAGCACCTAAGGAGTCGGTTGGAACTAGAAGAGGATGAGGAAGCGGTGATGGCCCAGTTTCTCGACGGACTTAACGAGCGCATTGCTCGGAAAGTCGAGCACAATCCTTACCGCGACCTTCATGAGTTGCTACACCTTGCCGTGCAAGTAGAAAAGCAGAATCTGCGTAAGCAAACACGGCTTAGCAAACTCAGACCTACGCCTAGCCTGTCCTCCCCCTCACCTAAACCTTCGGCCCCGCCCGAAAAGAAATGTCCGAGAGTCAGGCGTTCGTGACTTCCGAGACAAAGGAAAGTCTTCCGAAGTGTCACAACCTAAGAGCGCTCATGACGCACCTCGCGATACTCAGGCTAGAGAGATAGTATGCTATAAGTGCCGAGGTAGGGGACACATGGCTCGTGACTGTTCTAACTCCCGAGTGATGGTTATCACAGAGAAGGGAGAATACGAGTCGTTAGACGAAGAGGATGTGGGAGATCTCGAAGAGGAAATCGAGTATCCCGATAGCGGCGAACTCTTGGTAACCCGACGAGTTCTTAGCACTATGGTTGATCCGGACGAGACTGCACAGCAAGAGACGATATTCCATACTCGGTGCACCGTCCTTGGAAAAGTTTGCGGGGTAATCATAGACAGCGGGTCATGCACTAATGTGGCGAGCGCCTACATGGTGAAAAAACTCGGTCTAACGCCTGAAAAGCACCCAACCCCTATAAGTTTCAATGGTTGAACAACCAAGGGGAGATAAGGGTCAATGAGCGGGTCAAGATTCCCTTTAGCATAGGACGATACCACGATGAGGTCGTGTGTCACGTCGTTCCCATGCAAGCAGGACATATGCTACTAGGGCGGTCATGGCAATTCGATCGTGAGGTTAAGCACGACGGTCGGGCCAACCAATACTCACTCATACACAACAAGAAGAAGGTTGTGTTGGCACCCCTCACGCCATCTCGAGTTCATGAGATGCAAATGCGACTCGCTAAAGAAACTGAGGTAATGAAAGGAAACTTCTACCTACGGACGAGTCAAATCGAGAAGGCGTTGAGACAAGACTCTCCTTCGGTGATTTTGATGGTCTTTAAAGACCAAATCACACTCCGAACTGATCCCTCTCATGAGAGTCCAGCCATATCACGGCTTCTTGATCAGTTCCGGGATGTTTTTCCCGAGGATATCCCCGCCGGACTCCCTCCTATCCGCGGTATTGAGCACCAAATCGATTTAGTATCCGGTGCGCCGCTACCTAACTACCCAGCCTACCGTATGAACCCTGAGGAAACAAAAGAGCTCGAGATGCAGGTTCGAGAGCTGATGGATAAGGGGTACATTAGCGAGAGTTTGAGTCCGTGCGCTGTTCCGGTACTTCTAGTACCGAAGAAAGACAGGACATGGCGGATGTGTGTAGACTGCCGTGCAATAAACAACATCACGGTCAAGTATCGCCATCCAATTCCCCAGCTTGATGATATGCTCGACAAGCTTAATGGAGCCACGATCTTCTCAAAGATCGACTTGAAAAGTGGCTATCATCAAGTCTGAATGAAAGAAGGCGACGAATGGAAAACCGCCTTCAAGACGAAACAAGGACTCTATGAGTGGCTTGTGATGCCTTTCGGACTCACTAACGCCCCGAGTACCTTCATGAGGCTCATGAATCACATTTTGAGAGCCTTCATTGGAAAATTCATGGTCGTGTACTTTGACGACATCCTTGTGTACAGTCGAACCGAGGAGGACCACGTGACTCACTTGGAACGAGTCCTAAACACTTTGCGGAAAGAGAGCCTTTACGCCAATTTGAAGAAATGCTCGTTCTACACTAATGAGATTGTCTTCCTAGGCTTCGTGGTTAGTTCTAGTGGGCTTAGGGTCGATGAGTAAAAAAAAAGCCATAACAGAATGGCCGACCCCTACCACTGTTGGACACGTGCGTAGTTTCCACGGCTTAGCTAGCTTTTACCGTCGTTTCGTGCGGGACTTTAGTAGCATAGCCGCTCCTCTTACTGCGGTCATCAAGAAGGACGTATCCTTCGAGTGGGGAGACACACAAGAGCGCGCCTTTGCTGCGCTCAAGGACAACCTTACACATGCTCCCGTCTTGGTTCTCCCGAACTTTGACAAGACATTTGAGGTCGAGTGCGACGCATCCGGGATTGGCCTAGGAGCCGTCCTTATGCAAGAAAAGAAACCCGTAGCTTTCTTTAGTGAAAAGCTAAGCGGGGCTGCGCTCAATTACCCGACCTATGACAAGGAGCTATATGCACTTGTACGAGCTCTAGAGACTTGGCAACATTACTTGTTGGCCAAGGA
>NW_010966882.1:1067717-1070808 GCF_000463585.1 Tarenaya hassleriana | reverse complement strand
GATCACAGTCATAGGTATTCGTTGGAGAACGGAATATTGGAATGACCCGCATGAGATTGTCACATGGACTAGCGTCATGACTTAAATCTCATATGGCGGTTCCATGATTGGATCCTAAGACCCGAGATATCTACGAAATCCAACATGAGGAGTTGCGTGCTTTGAATACGTCAAACATCCTGCGTAACAGGAGGACTATAAAGGCGTGTATCAGGTACGAAACGAATCATATGCTGGATTGTAGATAGTCAAGACGGGATTTGTACCTCTCGTAAAAGAGAGAGATATCGCTGGGCCCCTCGTGTGAGCGAGACTGTAGAAATGTGTGGCCGCACTATAGACGAACGTCGTTTAATAGTCGAACTCAGTGAATGAGAAAGCAGTCGAATCAGATAAGGTGGCTTGTCCATGCCTTATATTCGACATGTGATATCGTGATACAAAAGGATCATCAAACGGAATCATCACTAGCGTTCGTAGGATCACGAACAAACTCTATTCGAGATAGGTAGTCATAGTGTCTTGTTAGAGACCGCCTATGAATTGTGTAACCGAAATAAGAGATTTCGGGTTATACTGCTATATCGGATGAGCCTACACAGGAAAGGATAAATGCGCGAGAAGAGACGAGAAAATCCCGGTGGAGCGGAGGTCAGACCGACCGGTCCAGAAGGTCTGGACCGATCGGTCCAGCCAACCCAGACCGACCGGCCCAGACACATGGACCGGTCAGTCCGGAGGTAACGTGTGACAGTCACTCGGTCCGGAAATTGCTCCAGACCGATCGGTCCAGACGTAAAATAAGCTCCAGACCGATCGGTCCAGGCCTGAACCGATAGGTCCAGACGTCGGGATTTCCTAAACTCGCTCTAATTAGGGTTTTAAGTTGGATTAACTTTAGGGAACGCTTCAAAAGCCTCTTGGCATGACTTTCAAACCCTATTGAGAGGTTTTGAGAGTGAAAAACCTAAGAGTTAGATCCCTGAAACCCTTGCGCAAAAGACGAACGTGTTCTTCAGTCCTAACAGACAAGTTCCAACCGTTGGAATCTTTTCCGCCGTGTGGATACGTGTAGAGGGCAAGGTATTCTTCCTGCCTATAGTGATCGGCCGAACACATCAATTGATACAGGCTCCGGATCGATTGAGGTAAGCGTTCTAACGTTTCTACAAGATCATGCATGATAGGTTTTAGGGTTTTATCAAAAATTTTGTTTTACATCCGCTGCGCAAACCCTAGAACTGATCTCTTAGGAATTAGATTCGCTCATGAGATCCCAGGAAACCCAACACCCCGTACTTAGTACCGGTTGACGGCGTGAGTCAGTACTAGTATGGAAATGTGTGGATGTGGAACCAGTGCCGGTTGACGA
Organism: Tarenaya hassleriana; assembly: GCF_000463585.1. Classification (NCBI taxonomy): domain Eukaryota; kingdom Viridiplantae; phylum Streptophyta; class Magnoliopsida; order Brassicales; family Cleomaceae; genus Tarenaya; species Tarenaya hassleriana. The sequence continues at coordinate 1,069,436 of NW_010966882.1, read as the reverse complement.
ACTTGGAGTCAGCACTGGAGGATGTATGGTTTCGGTAATAGTACCGATTGACGAACTGGGAGTCAGTATTATTACCGAAATGTAATACCAGTACCGGTTTGACGATGTGGAGTCAGTACTGTGTAATTGGGTGGACGTTTTCGTGACGGTACCGGTCGACAAAGTGGAGTCAGTACCGTTATGGAAATGTGTAGTGAAGACAGTACCGGTTGACGACTTGGAGTCAGTACTGGTGAATCTGAGTGGTCGTCTCTATAATAGTACCGGTTGACGAAGTGGAGTCAGTACTATTATAGAGAAGAAGGGTAGAGTCTAGTACCGGTAGACGAATTGAGTCAGTACTATATGATACTGAAAGGAATGGTACCTGATGGTGCCGGTGGATGACTTGAGTCAGTACTATCAGGTATTGAAAATGTATGGAATAATGATAATGTATTAAAAGGATTAATGAGAAAAAGTTAAATGGATAAAAAGGAAATTCTTGTATTGAGAGATTAGTTGGCACCGTTCTCCATGAGAATGGACTCTCCGGGCTCAACCCGAGCCGCTCACTAAGCATTTTGTTTAGCCCTCCGTTGTTGAATTTTTCAGATCCCGAGGAGCACGAGTAGCGCACTTTGGACGGCGACGACTTTGTGAAGGCATCATTATGTACGGATAAATAATTCTATTTTGTGCGTTTTGGATTGTGGAACAAGGTTCCGCATGGGAACGGTTGTGTTTAATTATGTGTGGAATGTGTTGTTTTCAAGAGACATGTGATGCTTTATTTCCGCTGCGTGTTTGTATTAAAAAACAATTTTTAAATTCCCGTACTTTTGGTTTGTTATGTTTTATTGGTTTTCGTCCATGTGGCATATCCTGTTCACGGGATGCGGGATTCGGGTGTCACAAGTATAATCCGAAATCTCTATTTCGGATATACAAGTCATAGGCGGTCTCTAGCAAGACACTATGACCACCTATCTCGAATAGAGTTTGTTCGTGATCTTACGAACGCCAGAGATGATTCCGGCCGATGATCCTTTTGTATCGCGATATCATATATCGAACATAAGGCATGGACAAGCCACCTTATCTGATTCGACTGCTTTCTCGTCACTGAGTTCGACTGTCTGAAATAGACGACGTTCGTCTATAATGCGGCCACACGTTTCTACAGTCTCGCTCACACGAGGGGCCCAACGATATCTCTCTCTTTTACTAGAGGTACAAATCCCGTCTTGACTATCTACAATCCAGCACATGATTCATTTCGTTCCTGATACACGCCTTTATAGTCCTCCTGTTAAGCAGGACGTTTGGCGTATTCAAAGTACGCAACTCCTCATGTTGGATTCCGTAGATATCTCAGGTCTTAGGATCCAATCATGGAACCGCCATATGAGATTCAAGTCATGACGCTAGTCCATGTGACAATCTCATACGGGTCAATCCAATATTTCGTTCTCAAACGAATACCTATAATTGTGATCGTATCCAATACCTATGATCATCTATATGATCATCAATCACACATCATACTAGCCTTTATTATATCATTATTCCCACAACTATCCAATACCTATGATCATCTATATGATCATCAATCACACATCATACTAGCCTTTATTATATCATTATTCCCACAACGATATACGACTAGGGAGTTTAGTATTGTTCATAACAATACATGGATTTCATAACATATTAAAGCATGCACAATAAGTAATGAAT
>NW_010966882.1:1065437-1067563 GCF_000463585.1 Tarenaya hassleriana | reverse complement strand
GCAGGAAAAAGAGGCATCGTGTGAAACCTGGTCTCGCCTCGTCACACCATTCGGTCTGGCTGTGCAAACCGTTTGTCTTCACTTAGACCGGTCGGTATGGCCATTTTTTGTCTCTTTTCATCGCTCGGTTCAGCTCAAACCTTCGGATTAGCCCAGGCTAGGCTTCAAATCAATATTCTCGAGCCATTTTTCGGCTCATACGGGGTCTCCTAAGGCTCGGTGCGGATAAGAAATTCACGGGGTATTACAAGCGCTTTTTTCCAACGACAACCGGATTGGGTGAGATATACCACGAGTTTGTCATGACGACCAAAGAGTACATGAGGGAAGTGACCGTTAAAGACCCCAAGTGGCTTGTTGAATTGGCTCCGAGGTTCTTCAAGGTGGCTAACCCGACAAAGCTTAGCAAACGCAAGCACCAAGGGCGGATCGAGCCCTTGTATGATCGTTATCACAAGCCTAACTCTTGGCGCCTCAACAAATATCGCGCCTGATATGTCTCTCTATTTTGTCTCAAAAAATCTAACTTTGGCTACACTTAGAGATATAGATGTCAAGTTTTGGATTAGATAGGTTAAGCCTATCCAATTATTTTTGTATTTGGATTAAATCTATTTTATATATTAAATAGGTTTTATACTACCCATTAAACATTTCATTGCTGCTTCATTGCTGCTGATTAGTTTTGATTGAATAAAATATTAAAAATTTACTTATAAATTATATATATTAAAATTAAAATTGAATTAATTCGAAGCTAATATTCGATATAAAATTGAATGTATAAAATTTATTTTAAAATAAAAAATCGATTTCGAATCAAATATAAAATAGTCGAAAAATAAAAAAAAAATATTAAAAATAATTTTATAATAAAAGTCGAAGTCGGATAAAAATGAATCAAATGGATCGAATCGAATTCGACTTGAAATAGATTAAAACGGATCGTTTCGATCCGCATCGAAACGAATAAAAAACAATCAATTTGAAATGAATTGATCCGAATCGAATTCGACTCGAAACGAATCAAAACGAATAAATTGGATCCCAATGATTCGAATTGATTCAAATTGAATTTGAATCGATTAGAACTGAAATGAATTGAATTTGAGTTTTTTTTTATATAAATTATTTATTTTATACTATATGTTGATATTACATAACCTAATTGAATCTTTTTTTTATATACTTTTACATGATTTTCACTATAGATAAAAATTTATAATTTAGAATATTAAATTATGTATATAAAATTATTTTTTTATTTTTTAGAAATAGAAAAAAAGTAGTGTGATAATCTAATATTTATATTGTTTTTTAGGATAGATTAGAGTATCAAAATGATTAAATGAGTCTATTGAGTTGTTAACTTGAGATATAAATTAACGACTCATTTAACTATTATATTTCAAACCAATAATGGTTTGGATAACCCTCGACATTAAGACATGAGCAATAATAATAATGTAGAACCAAACAACAGATCCAACATACTTTACTTTGATACTCTTACCAAAGACAGTGAACCTCAGATCATGACGTTCAAAGGATTAAGATAAACACCTCAGAGTCATGAATCAAATCAAAGAGAAAGCCTCCTCTTGAGGCCGAGGACCACAAGAAGCATGCCGAGATAGTCGTAGTTATAAACGGTTCGAAAAAGCTGGAGCTTGTGATCGTTCCATGGCGGAAATCTGAACCAGAAATCCGTTAAGAAGCTTCTACGTACGATTGCCTTATAGTGAGTGAACGCTTCGAATGAGTATTTCCCGTGGTACTTTCCCATCCCGCTTTCTCCTATTCCTCCAAATGGAAGCGTATCCGCAGCGTACTATGAAACGAAAATAGCAAGTGAATAAGCGAAAAGGAGCTGCTGCATTTGGAAATTTTACCCGAAATTCGAGTGTTTTGCGGAGGTTGGAGTTTGGGTTTCGTCTGGCAATTATCCGTGTAATCTAGAGAGGGCGACAGGGCGTGAGGAGGCAATTTTTCGATTTTGATTACGAATTTTCAAAACTCGAATAAAACGAACCGAACCGTTTGCCCACCCTTATCTACAAATATGATGGTATGTGCATGATGATGTGTTGAAGTGTATGTAAGTGTTACCGTCAGTGTTAGGGAAA
>NW_010966882.1:1050231-1065366 GCF_000463585.1 Tarenaya hassleriana | reverse complement strand
GAAAGAGAGACGCACTTGAATAATGGCATCGTTGAAGACTAAGCTCCCTGAGGTTGTCTCCGAAGCTAATCTTTTCCTAAACTTTTCATCCTTCGTAAAGGCGTAAATCGCTAGCGGTTTAGGCCTCGAGTTGATGAACTCGATGCTATCTTGGATCTTCTCCAACTAAAACAACATAAAACTGGATTATACTTGCTGTTTTAGTTGCAAAAATATTCATGTATATATATATATATATTCGTTTAGACTTACCGTGATTATTGGCAGCAGTGGACCGAAGATTTCTTCGGTCATTATCTCCGAATCTAACGGTGGATCGAGCAAGATGGTCGGCTCGATGAACCTGCGGAATCGAAGTTTTTGAATCTTGTACTAGTTGGAATCGGATTCAAGAATTGTATTGCGAGTTTTTTAAAAAATCTCCCTCTCTTGCTTACATAGTCTCATCGTCTACCGATCCGCCATGAACGACACATTCCCTGATCCTTTTGTCGTCCAGAAGTCTCTTCAACCTCGAGAAGCAGTTCGTGTGACTTATTCTCCCGACAGTGCTCGATTTTCTTGGGTTTTCTCCGAACATTTTCTTGATGCTACCCTTCATCACTTCAATCTAAAAAAAGAAGAAGAACTCATGATATTATCGATCAAAATCGACAATATCCGCTTCTGGCGGATATATAACAAGTTCTATAGTTTAAGATCTCACCAAAGTCGGAGCGTACCCCTTCTCCACGAGCGCGTAATCAACGGCTATACACGCCTGGCCCGCACATGATCCGAATTTCGCCCCAATTACACGGTTTACAGAAACCTTTTTCAACAAAATCCAACATTTACAAAATTATAGATCCGGGAAACGTTTATATAAAAGAATACAGTTTAGATGTTTAGGTTCATGTATGTATATACTTCTTGATCCCATGACCAAGACAGCGAATCGACGATTGCGGGGCATTTTCCGCCGAGCTCAAGAGTCACAGGAGTAAGATGCTTCGCTGCAGCTGACAGTACGATACGCCCGACCCTCGCACTTCCTATAAACAAACGGTATAGACTCATTAGTACGACGAAACCACGGAAAATAACGTATTCCTGTTTTGTTTCGTATGTTCTACCTGTGAAGAAAATCTTGTCCCACTTCTGTTGCAAGAGCATTTCGCCGACCTCGGGCCCTCCCTCGATGACCTTAACCGCTCTGTTATCAAGGTACATAGGAATCGTTTTTGCGAGAAGCAAAGAAGAAGCCGGGGAAAGTTCTGAAGGCTTTAGGACCACCGTGTTTCCGGCGGCTACCGCTCCAATCAGCGGCTCCAAGCAAAGCCCTAAACGTCGGTTTGAAAAAAAAACGTTTTTCTTGTTACGTCAAATGTGAAGGCAACGAGATTATGAACGTTTTGAAGTCTCTCACCGATTGGGAAATTCCAAGAGGAGATTACAAGAACAAGTCCAAGAGGCTCGGGTGATACTTCGGCCGACGAGAGAAGCGCTATGATCGGCAATTCAGCCTTCCAAAGATCGAAACACAGACGATGATCAAAACCCAACACCAAAAAACATAAGTTCAGATCAGAAGATTCAAGAATCTAGGTTTCGAGTTCTTGGATCATGGGAGATTTTGGTCAAGAACATGACAAAAAGGAACAGAGAGATTGTTGCCTTGCCTTCTTGTTGGACATCCAATGTTTGAGATTTGCCAAAGCATAATTAGCAGACTTCATTGTGGTTCCGATCTGCATATATAAACACCGATATCAGACCATGTAACTACAAATTAAAAAAGAAAAAAGAAAAAACACTATGCTTTATCTTTAAAGCATAACATACGAATCTTTGAACACCAGAAATGGGAAAAACCGACAAAAAAAAAGCGAAGAAGAAAAGGCAGAGAAGAACAAGAAGATTGTATGTATGTATGTATGTATGTATGTATGTATGCATGTATGTATGTATGCCTCATCTCTGAAGGCTTCAACATGGTGTTTGCCCAAATCTTGTTCGAGGGCATTGAAAATCTCAGATTCTTGATCTCTGAGAAGATTCTGAATCCCTTTGAGCTGAGTGATTCTCCATGAGAAATCTCTTGTTTTTCCTGTCTTGTAATAATACTCTCTCGCCTCCTCCACTTCCATCTGCAACTTTCTCAGGCCTTCCATTCTCTCAGGTACCAAGCCGTTCCTCTTCTCTCTTCTACTAATTCATTCGCCTATATTTATCCAACATCACATATTTATGCATGTCCCTCTCTGTCTGTCCCTGTATGTATGTATGTATGTATGTATGTATGTATGTATGTATGTATGTATGTATGTATGTATGTATGTATGTACATCACTTGTCGTCTTCCTTTTACTGTTTTTGTTTTGTAGTTTATTGGTATATACAAACTGGTTTAAATGCAATAAGGGTGGGCAAAATATCCGAAAAATCGACCCGATCCGTTATTTGATTTGTATCCGAAAATTCGGATATCCGGAGGTTACAGATCGGACGCGATATTTATTTTGAGATATTTGTCGGATACGGATATCAAAATCGAATTATCCGACATATCCGATTTGATCCGTATTTTATAATAATATTATTAAATATAAGAATAATTTGTATGAATATTTAAAAAACTTAATATTTACACGTTTTTAAGGAAACTCAAGAAATATTTTATATATATTGAAGTTCAGAATGTTTAATCTTTTGAATATTAACATTTATTATGTTTAATATTTGAATTTTGTATTTTGAATATATTTGTATGTGATAGATTATGATTGTGTTTGTATTTGAGTTAATTTTGAATTTTAAATTTTGAATATTATTTATATTAAATAGTTTATACATTTATTTACGTTTGAGTTTGTTCTTTAATTTTAATTTAAATTTTTTACAACGTTTTAGATCAGATACGGATAAAAAATCGAATATTTGTGTGGATCGAATACGGATACGGATATCTCAAAAATCCCGAATATTCGATCTGTACTCATCCCTAAAATGCACCTAAAACCCTGTTTATTTAGAACCGGAAATGCTCGAAAACAATAGAAAAACATAATTTTAGTAAGGAAATTTGCGAGGAAATAAATTTCATTACAAAATTGGCAACAAAATGTAACAAAAACGATGTTACAACAAATTTACAACGTAACTTTTCGTTGCTACGATTAATTTACAACATAATTTCGTTGTAAAATTTATCGGTCAATAACCAAATGAGTTATTTTACAACGCAATTACGTAACAAAACTATATCTTTTAGAAATTAAGAAACCTCTAACATAATCTTCAGAACTTCAACAAAAATCAAAATATACCTCTAAACTCTTTCCGAAAAATATATGTCTATGTATAACGCAGATCACAGCCGACTCTAAAAATCGAAATCTTATTGGGCAATAAAACTGTTGTATTGCAAGCTACATGTATGTATATAAGTATGTGTATACGTGAGCTGTATTTAAATTCTAGTACAATATGAAAAGAAAAGTAGCAGAAACCCTTCTTATTTTGTCTATTTCACAAAAACAACACCTTAATTCCATTTGTTTTGATTTTGGATTAAATTTTCAAAATTTATAAATATTGTAAATGATAACTAATCACTAGTTACTAAAAAAAGTGGGGCAAAATATCCAACATATCTTCTTTTTGCTACAACTACTTGTTATAAGAGTTTGAAAGAAGAATGATTTTTCTTATTCATTGACATGTATCAGATCCGAATATATATACATTGAGAGAATCAAATCAGGAGATCTAGTAACAGCAAAATCAATCTAGTAACAGAAGAAGAAACATAATTGAGAAGATATAGATTTATATAGATATACTCTAACATGCCCCCGCAAGATCGGTCACGGTAGAGAGACCGATCTTGTCACGAAGAAGAATGAAGCGAGACTTCGGAAGTGGCTTCGTCAGAGTGTCCGCAAGCTGATCAACAGAGGATATGTGAGCAACACGAAGCTTGTTGGCCTGAACGAGACCCCAAATATAATGATAATCAATGGCGATGTGCTTCATACGGGAGTAAAAAACAGGATTAGCCGAGAGGTAGGTAGCTCCCACATTGTCGCAATAAATCACAGGAGAGACAACAGATTCAACACCAAGTTCAGAAAGCAAGGAAGAGACCCATTGAATTTCCGAGGATGTAGTCGAGACTAACTTATACTCTGCTTCAGTAGAAGACTTGGCAGCAAACCTCTGCTTTTTCGAGGACCACGAGACAGGGTGACGACCGAGGTAGACAATGTTTGCTCTTGTCGAGTTGAAGTCATCGCGGTCACCTCCCTAGTCAGCATCGGAAAAACCATGCAGGGAACCAGAGTTGGACTTAGAGTAGAAGATGCCAAGAGTTGGTGTACCACAGAGGTAACGAAGAATGCGTTTCACTGCCTGCTAGTGATCAGAGGTAGGTCGGTGCATGTACTGAGCAAGTTTATTGACAGCATAAGCGACCAACTGAAGAGAAGATATTGTAGGCTGTCGAGAACTTGACGATACTCAGAGGGGTCATCAAGGACCGAACCTGCCTTGAGGAAAGAACTGATGTAGATGCCAAAGGTGTCGGAACAGGCTTAGCATCGAGCATATTGTGCTTGGACAGTATGTAACGACCCGAGGCCGTTACGAATTGTCGAAACTGCCCTCACACAGTAACCCGAGACCTTTCAGCGTGTTTTGTCCTCACTCGCACGCATACCGAGACACTTCCCAGTAGGTCACCCATCCTGAGATTGCTCCAGAGCCAGCACGCTTAACTTTGGAGTTCTCTCGGGTAGTCAACCAAAAAGGTAGGTGCACCTTGTTGCTATGAGTAGCTCAACTAATTCTTTTTATGTTATCTTAGACTGTATAGTTCCGGTCTCTCTCATTCCGGTGTGATCGATTCATCCCTGTACCCCCTACCCAGAAACTCGTCAGGAGCCGCCCCTTGTCCGTGCCTCTGCACCGGCGACCACTCCCCGCCCTCCTACGGTACTCTGGGCTGTCACAGGCCCACCAGCTTCCGTCTGGTTCGTCCTCGAACCACACCGTACTGGGAGAGTACCGGCTCTGATACCATCTGTAACGACCCGAGGCCGCTACGAATTGTCGAAACTGCCCTCACACAGCAACCCGAAAGTTTTGTCCTCACTCGCACGCATACCGAGACACTTCCCAGTAGGTCACCCATCATGAGATTGCTCCAGAGCCAGCACGTTTAACTTTGAAGTTCTCTCGGGATAGTTAACCAAAAAGGTAGGTGCACCTTGTTGCTATGAGTAGCTCAACTAATTCTTTTTATGTTATCTTAGACTGTATAGTCCCATACCTATACAACCCTCGGATCTCTCTCATTCCGGTGTGATCGATCCATCCCTGTACTCCCTACCCAGAAGCTCGTCAGGAGCCGCCCCTTGTCCGTGCCTCTGCACCGGCGACCACTCCCCGCCCTCCTACGGTACTCTAGGCTGTAACACAGTAAATCAGAGATATAGCGCCGTTGAGTGAGGTAAATTCCCAGGGGAGTCCGAGTTACCTCGACACCGAGGAAGAAGGAGAGATCCCCAAGGTCTTTTAGCGAGAATCGGGACGCAAGGAGCTGAATAATCCGCTGAACTTCAGAGGAGTCACTGCCAATGACAATTATGTCATCAACATATACAAGAAGATAGACTATAGCAGAGCCATGTCGAAGTATGAAGAGGGACGAGTTTGACAGCGAGTTAGCGAAGCCAATGTCGACCAGAAACTTGCAGAGTTCAGTGTACCAGGCCCTAGGTGCCTGTTTCAAACGGTAAAGGGCTTTACGCAGCTTGCAAACATAGGAGGACCGATCCTTGTCGATAAAACCTGGAGGCTGGACCATGTAAACATCGTCATGGAGAGTTCCCTGCAAAAAAGCATTGTTGACATCCAACTGTCGTAGAATCCAGCCACGAGAGACGGCAAGACTAAGGATGATTCGAACTGTGGCCTGTTTAACTACAGGGCTGAACGAGTCTGAGAAATCAATTCCGGGCCGTTGATGGAAGCCCTTGGCGACCAAGCGAGCCTTGAACCTGTCAACAGAGCCATTAGACAGCCTTTTAATCCGATAAACCCACTTACAGCGGACGATGTTGTAGCGAGAATCAGGCGGCACTAAACTCCATGTGCCATTCCGGAGGAGGGCATTAAACCCATTAGCCATGGCAGAGCGCCATCGAGGATCTCTCAGGGCTTGGGAAACGCAGGTTGGTTCGGTATCATTTGAAGAAGAAACAGAGGAGGTAAGTGAAAATTTGGTTTTCGGTTTGGAGATGTTGTTCTTTGAGTGAGTTGTCATAGGGTGAGAGTTTTTCGGTGGATCAGGAATTGGAGAGGGCAAGGAAATGGCATCAGGAGGGTGGTCTTGGTCATGGTTTGGAGATGAGTTTGTGGTGCAGGGGATGATGGGTGCAGGCAAAGGATCTCGAGAAGCAGGCTCCAGTGAAGATAGTGTACGAGATGGCCGAAGAGGGACAATACTTGAGGAGGTTGATGATGGAACAGAATCTGTAGAGTCCAGGGAGGACTGTAAAGACGATGCTGACGAGAGAAAGCTAGGGAATGGAAATTGAGACTCGAAAAATTCAACATGACGTAGATACGAGAAGAAGGGACATGGAAACAGAGAAACGCACTTTGAGTCAAGGAGTAGCCGAAAAAAATGCAGGGAAGAGACCGAGATTGAAGCTTATGATCAGAATAAGGTCTCAACCACGGAAAACAGAGACAACCAAAAGATCGGAGTTTCAGATAGTTTGGAGAAGAGCGAAAAAGGATTTCAAAGAGAGATTTGGACTCAAGAACAGGAGTAGGCAGCCTATTAATGAGATAGACTACAGTAGGGAATGCTAAAGACCAGTAATTTTTCGGAACAAAGGCATGAGACAGTAAGGTGAGGCTCGTTTCGACAATGTGGCGATGTTTCCTTTCGAAAATGCTATTGTGCTCAGGCGTGTGTGGAGGCGTTGTGAAGTGACCAATGCCATTCGAAGATAGAAAGGATCGGAGAGCAACAAATTCACCACCATTGTCAGAGTACAATGAGGCGATTTTGGACTGAAAATGATTCTCTGCTATGGCTTTGAATTTGGGAAAAATATCAGCAACGTGAGATTTGCGTTTGAGTGGGTAGAACCAGGTATACCTGGAGAAATGATCGACAAAGATTAAATAGTATTTATAGCCATCAAAGGACTCAATAGGTGATGACCAGACATCAGAAAATATGGCTTCGAGAGGTCTAGAAGAAGAATTTGAGGAGAAGAAGGGACGCTTGTGACTTTTATTCATAGAGCAAGAAATACATGACAAACTGGAAGACTTAGACAGAGAAATGGGCAATGATTTGAGCACTTTATTCATAACATCAATGGAGGGATGCCTTAACCAGGCTCTGATACTATATAAGGGTTTGAAAGAAGAATGATTTTTCTTATTCATTGACATGTATCAGATCCGAATATATACACATTGAGAGAGCTACAAATCAGGAGATCTAGTAACAGCAAAATCAATCTAGTAACAGAAGAAGAAACAGAATTGAGAAGATATAGATTTATATAGATATACTCTAACACTTGTACGCATACCCTTTTCCAAATGTGACCATGTGACCGGAATAACAGTGTGATCACATGGTGGTCACATTAGTTATAAAGTTAAATTTATTATGATTTTATCAAATGATTAGTGTGATATATGAGGTGTGTCCATAGTGATTTGGTGTGATCACCATAAATTGAACGTTATAATCAATATGATCATCATGTGACCATATAGTTATTTTGGTTATATAGTTAGGAGAAGGGTATGTGTAGAAATAGTTTTTGCAAAAAGAGGGTATTTTGGATAATGCCTATGAAACTATTGTAGTCTTATCTCTCTTTCTATTCCAATTTTATTTATTTTATATCCGATAACATTTTCCTTTGTTTTTTTGTTTTTCTCGTCTCGTTATTATTATCTAAAATGATATCAGTGGGTGATGGGACATGTGGTTTCGCATAGAGGTGATCGAATCGGATTTCGGTTCGGTTATATTCGGGTTTGATTATTTCAGTTATAGAAAAATTATAATCTTTCGATTTTTATATAAATTTCGATCAGTCAGTTCAGATTCAATTTTTTTGTTATAAAAGTTCATTTTTCAAATAAATTATCGAGTTTTTTTATTTTTTAATCGGTTTGATTCGGTTCAATTTGAGTTTTCGGGTTTAGAAAAATTATAACTGTTTGGTTTTTTATGTTGGATTTAGTTTGGTTACAATTATATCTTATTCGGTTTTATAACCTTCGATTCGACTATTCGATTAATAATCAAAATGACCAAATCTCTCTATCGTTTGGAACGTTTGGGACATGCAGGTGCTCTTTACACGGGAAGCAATTGATATGCTTAACAAATACGTGGAATAGGTATAAAACAATTGTCTATATATTGGCAATTTTTTTTAATAATTCGTAGTTAGCAAAAAAAGATACAAAAATTTTGTTTTTGAGTATGGGTAAAGTAGTGATAACCAAATTCTATATAATGATAGAATGAATTCTATTATTACGCAGAAATATTGTAATTTTTGTCAAATTTAGAGATATAAACTTAATTTTCTAGTTACAATTTCTCAGTTTCAATATTTTTTTGTTAAAGATTTAATAAATATTTTTCTAATTTTGATATTCTGTACATTTTTCTATTAGATATTTGTGTATCAACACATTCAAAAGCCGTTCATGAGTAAACACTGATTTTGCATTTTTAATTGATCCGCCAACTATCTTATTTCTTTTTTTCAATTAACGTAAAAAATACTCAATACACGAATGGACCGTCTAGTGAGTTTATTAATATATATGTAATAACTATCACTTGTAGAAATTAGGTGAAGCTTTTAATATTCTCAGAATTCGAAGCGACTTTGGGTAAGTGTTGTGAATTTTCAACCTAAAAAAGTTTATACAGTAAATAAAATTATCAGGTTTTTATTGGATCAAGGGTTAATTTTGTATTATAATTTTCAAAATGAACAAAGGTAGTATTGTCTAGATGTGCAAAATAATAAATTATGTATTATTGATAATAAATTTAAATACTCTTGATCCAATAAAGTTTCTTCTCAATAAAGGATAAAAATAGTTCGGAGAAAAGAGATAAACTAAAATAACGTGATAAGGAAAATATGGAAGAGGCGAAAAAATTTAAGCACCAAACCTAGTTTTTTGTTATGTCAGCTAACAAGCCGACCGAGCTGGTTCTCTTTGAATCGCACTCGTAACGAGCTGACTCGTTCAACTTGTTTTTATTTGAATTTCTATTTTTCACCTCGACTCGACAAAAAATGAGTCAACTGCGAATTGATTTATGAGGTTGGCTCATATTGACACTACTAAACAATAAACATAATGACACAAAAAAACCTTTTTCTTTATAGACATATCTATATGGATGGGTTTTTGCATAGAGACTTCTAAGATAACAATTAAATGTTGAACTAATTAATTGTCAATCACAATGCGATTTTTCCGTATATATATAAAAAGAATCAGACACCTATGACGCACATAAGCCATGTTCCGCCCACGAATTGCGACACATAGATGATCAAACTGTATATCCAAATAGCGAAAATTTAAAATATTTTTATATTAAACATACGCAGCGAAAATATGTATATACATAGCAAACCTATATCTATAGTAGACGTATACAAACCATGGTGGATACAATACAATACATAGTCAGTATACACCATCCATAGAAAAGGAAAAACAATATACGTCTAAAGTCGAAATATATATAATCCCGCAAAAACCTCACAAGTCACCAGTGCCCTCGTCCTGCTGCTGCCAAAGCTGCTCCGAGCCTGAAATATTGCATAACAACGTCTATAAGCTATATGCTTAGTTAGTACTTCGGGTTAAACCCGAAGATCATACTCAAATTGCAAATGGCCAATCAAAAGCAATATTTATACACATAATATATATATACAATATGTCATATAACGAATACTAGTTTCACCAACAATAGCTCATGTAACAATCACAATCAGTCCAGATGACAAGTCATCGAACATCAACCGTCAAATCGTCTGTATGTGCATCACACACATAGGATAGCATACGGATCTGGTATCACCAGTCCAGGACATGTACAAGCCATAGCTCGACCCATCAGGTCTATCAATAACATCAGTACCGTCAAATCATCTCTACGGGTGCATCACACGCGTAGGTAAGAAATCTCATGTGCAACGCACAATCCCCTCACTCTCCTCGGTCGAAACCGGAATGATAAAAACACAGCAAACCAGGTCCAACACTTCATAAAAGCATATCACACAAACCATCTCCTCTGATATCGATATCACCTCTCGATACCAGAGCGCCAGGTGCCTCCTCCAGGCCACCACCGACTATGTCGAGCGAAGTCAGTCATTAACTAACAACCTCTCGCCGGCCATCCACCATGGAAAAGCTCATCAGACTCGAGCCCAGGTCTTTCAGATTATTTCTCATAACCTCATCGGGAGAATCTCTCAATCCCGAGTCATGGGTAAATGTATGCCAGTCTCTGCCGGGAATCACTCCCAAACCCGTTCCATAGCATGTGGAACGTCGGTGCGGTCACAGAGTAACCGTAAGGTTTTATCAATCCGTGATAGCCGAATTACTCAAGACTACCACGTGCATCATCGACTCCAAGCTCCGCCCATAGGCGATCAATCACAATCATGTCTCCTCAATATGAAACTCAACCCGGATTAAGGATCATAAAGAGGAGATCCCAAACAAAGCAATCATCGAAATATCATCTCGATACCTGGCTGTAATCGCACACTCAACAATACTCCGGTCCTCCGAAGTATTATTTCACGTCATGCCAACTACCCAAATACCCAATCACAAGCACTCATACAAGAACCTCATTTTAACCATGCACACACAAATCTTTACTTATTGTTCTGGTATCCATGCTTTATTACATTCATTTTATTCTTTTATCCTCCGATCCGATCAAATTGGGTTCCGCCCATTCTGGATTACCAATTCAACTCGTTCTGAGGGTTTTACTTACCGTGAAATGGTTTCGTTCAAGTTCCGTAAGGTTCGGGTAGGAAACAGGTCAAGGTCGATCGGATATGGGTCTGTAGCGGGTCGGTTGTCTCGTTATCCGATGATACAGACCAAAAAGGGGTGAAAGAGGGCTGGACGGACGGACTGCAAGACATGGACCGGACGGACTGAGTGGTTTGGTCCCGGCGGTCTGGAAGAATTGGTTCGAACGGACTGAGGTATCTGGATCGGACGGTCCAGATACCCAGACCGGATGGTCTGGACCTCAGGTCGTCTTCTTCCTCGCGATGCCTGCAACCCTAGACCGGACGGTCCTGGCCTGGACCGATTGGTCTCGGCGAATCAGGGATTTCGGGTTCCAAATTTTCGCACCAAATTCATCAAACTATAGCTCAAAATAATTCTTGAAACATCAGGAACTCAAATCTAAGCTCAAACATGCATAAATTGCACTCAAAACACGCAAATCTCCATTTTTAATTTGATTATCATTTTCGAACTTAATCCGAAACACTCACCTATCTCAATTTTGAGCTTTGGACTTTGTTGGGGAGGGTTCCCAGAGTTGAAACGAATGGAGTATATTTTTTCCTTAAATTTAAAATTCGAATTTAGAAAGAGATATACGCTTTGAACTTCATTTTACCGGTTGAATTATCTAAATTTATATTGAATTATTGAATTGTAATAAGTTTCCACAATATATATATATATATATATATATGTTATTGTATTTTTAAAAACCGAATTACCCGATTGACCAACGTTAAGTCTCTGATGGTTGCTACTGTAAAGTCACGTATAAAGAGTAGTCTCATTCGTGTGGCTATTGTCATTAGATATTAAGATTTGAAATTTAATCATAATCTCCTAGGTCTTGAGTAACGAATTTCAGATGCCTACGAAAATATTGCAAATTTTTATAAAAAAAATCAAAAAATAAGTTTATAAATTTAAATAAATATCAGTGATATTTTTTATATTTTCTAAAAAATCGAAGATGATTTAGTAGTTAAAACTAATAAGTATGTCTTATTTTTTAAATATAAAAGATATTTTGTAAATAGGATATCCGAATTTGATACGTAAATTGGAACTTGAACTTGAATTCTTTGGATACCAACCTACTAGTAGGATCATCGTATTAAATTGTTTGTCCGCCCATATGTGCAATGCAAGTTTCATAATGAAAATGATATGCAAGTTTCTAACAAATTCATGGAATGCATGAACACTTAATACGTATTTATATTTTATTTTGGAAATCTATAACAAATTCAATCAATTGAATACTGTAATAAGAACATGATAATAACTATTTTATATTTGAATTTTATTTATTTACGTATTTATTTGGATATTAAACTGCATAAAACCATGAGGCATTTGGACATGTTGCCAATAATTTATACCCTTTGGTGGCATCTTCTAAAAGTAGAAACGAAAGAGAGTGGTTGCAGTGTATTCAATTTAGCAACAGAAGGTTTTGTTATACGGACCAAGAGGCCCAACATCTTTTAATTTCGAACTGTGAAGTCTAAGAGATCAATTATTGAACCAACTTGCACTCCAACAGTACATTTTAGCTGCGGTGCGTGCTTGTTCGATATTTCGGATTTTGTTCATTTTAATTTCGATATTTTAATAAATTGTAAAAAAAAAACATTACATTTATTTGAATTCAAGTTCATATTCAATTCAATTAGATTTTTCTTTCGATGAATTCAAGTTCTATTAAAAAAAATGTTAGTTTTTTTTAAAATAATTTCATTCAGTTCAGATATGGTTACATCGTTTCAATATAATTAATTGATTTTTACTCGAATTCAATCGGACTTGAATTTTATTTAAAAATATTTTTATAAATTTCGATTCCGATTATATGTTTAATTATTTACATATTTATTTCGGTTGAAATTATTAGATTTCAAATTTTTTAACCATTTGAACTCAATTCGTGTATCACTTGGATACGTGGTCAGTGTATGAATATGATCTGTTTGTCCAAAATATTTTGAGTGGTCCAGAAATCTTCGTACCATTGATGGGAAAAGATAAAATAGCTGACTTAATAAAAATTATTCAAAAAAGAATGCATCTTGCGTAACTTCATGGTCCAACCATCTAACTTTTAATATGGATTTTTTTTTTGTCACAATGGGATATATATATATATATATATATAGTTTTAGAAAATATTTTTGTTGTAGGTAAATAAACTCTTTTTCCTTCCAATTATTCTTCTAATTTTTTCTCTCAATCTTTCACAATCTGTCGAATATTTTTCCAAAAATAAACAATTCTTTTCAAAATTTTATAAAACTTATCTAGTTCTTGTGACTACCGTAATCTGTCTCACTATATTATACAAGTTGCATCATATAGACATTTTCCCAAAAAGATTATCCCATGATTAGGATGTCTACACAAAATAAAACGAAGGTACATCTACTAAACATAACTATATCTGCTCTAAACGTTATATTGAACGTCACGTTCGTCCTTATCAACATCGTTCCATCTCTGAAACGTTACATAACAACGTTTTATGCTATGTGTTTAGAGAGTGATTCAAGTACAACCCAAATACCTCACTCTAATCAAAACAAATAATCTTACGTGCGAAATACGCAAATAAAATCACAAATCGTGATACCACTCATCAAGAATTTCAATCAACCAATAACATTCACAATCAAATCCATATGATAAGTTATATGACACATCCCGTTAAATCATCTTTATGCGCATTGCACACATAGATCATCAATGTAAGTCACTATGCGAGAATCATCAATTTCATCATCATGTGCATCGCAAATATATCTCTATCCAAACGAGTCATCATGCAAGGACCATACAATTCAGCCATATTGTGACAGCCCGGAATACCGTAAGAGGACAGGACTAATCGCCGGTACGAGAGACAGGATAAGGAGCGGCTCGTGACAGCTTCTGGATAGGGGGTACAATGATGAATTGAACGAATTGGAATGAGAGAGATCCGAGAGTTGTGTAGATATGGACTACACAGTCAAATAACTTAAATGAATTGATTGAGCTACTCATAACACTACAAGAAAAACTGTAATTTGCGACAGAAAAATATGTCGCAACATGAAGAAGAATCTGTCGATAAAAAAAATTTGCGACAGATTACGACCGATGATTATCGGTCGCTAAATCGTTGTCGCAAAATCCGTGTAGTCGTGATTCCGTCGTAACTTTGCGACAGACAGATCTATAGATAGTCGGTCGCACATATATGACAGATGGCTATATGTCGGTAATCTGTCGCAAATCGGTGAATCCAGATCTGTCGCATATTGCGACAGAAATAGGAGTAGGTATTCGGTCGCAACATAACGACAAAATAAATCGGTCGCACTCTGTCGCAATATATCGACCAAATATATCGATAGGTATTCGGTCGCAACATTACGACAAAACTAATCGGTCGCACTCTGTCGCAAATCTATTATATAATTTTTTTTAAAAAATATTAATAAATAATAATTATTTAAATTAAATTAAATTTTAAAAAATAATTTTAAAAATATAAAATAAAAAATATTTATTTAAAATTAAAAAGTATTTATTAAATAAAAATTATTTATTAAAAACAAATTAAACACTAAACAAAAAAGTTATCCGGATTGTCTGATCCGGTTGTTTGGTCTGCCGGTATCGTAGAAGGTCCGACTCTGGGCTGAGGAGTCAGAAATGGGTTGAACGGCATCTCTTGCGCCGTTGGTGGGTCGTCTCGAGGAGGAAATAGCCGGGCGAAAAGCGTCTCGTAACGCGCAATCTGTGCCTCAACTTCTTCAAGTCTAGCAATCTTCTTGCGATCGTCCTCGAACTCTTGAATCTTTTTCTTCAACAGCTTGACCTCCTTAGTGAGTGAGACGTGGTAACCGATCGATGTTGCATCCGGATGACCACCACCCAACTGAGTTGCCATTGCACCGACACCGTATATACGTCCTTTGGCATCGGGTTGGACAAGCTACAAAATCAAAAGTATACGTCAATTAAACTAATTTAATAAAAAAA
>NW_010966882.1:1026683-1050174 GCF_000463585.1 Tarenaya hassleriana | reverse complement strand
TCTCCTCTAACTGGGAGAGACGATCGGTGATCTTTGCCTGAATCGCATCCTCGATTTCCTGAACCCGATCGCTGATATAAGTACCGTCAGCTCGACGGTGAGTCTCCTGCAGCAATCGCAACGCAGAAAGTTCTTCACCTTCCTTCTGTGTCTGCACCCAAAATATTTAATTAAAAAAATTCAAAAAAATTTAAAAATAAATATTTATTTACTTACTATCTCATGGGTGACTCGAGCAAATGATCTTCGTCTTGCAGTGTGGGTCGGTGGGTCGGGAGTGCGCGTTCAATCTCCGCTCGGGATCGTCGATTGCTTGAGAATGTTTGACTCTTCTGCGTTCCTTCTTCTGAATCCCAATATTCAACTAGCTGATCGTAGATCGCCGTCGACATCCATGCAGGTCGTACGCGTGTGCTCTTTACCCGATAAATGCTGTCCTTGAGGCGATCTCGGACGGCGAGCCTCCAAGCGGCGTAGACTCGGTCATGAACAGACTCATCCCAATAATAAGCTTGCTATAAAAAAATAAATTTATAATTTTGTATGCATATAAAATTGAACTAAGTGCCAAAATTCTTACCGCGAAAGCCCCAAACCAACGCTGCAGATCAGATGGAGAGACACGGATGAGACTCCGCCACGGACCTTTGAAGTCCGACTGAAAGATGCTGACGACAGATGCAATCACGTCGTTATTACGATCAAACCTGTAAAAATCGGTTTGGTAAAATTAATTTAAAAGAAATTAAAATAAATATATATTATATGCATAAAAATACCTACCAAATAGAATCGGGGGAGCGATCCGGATCTAGACGAGGTCGGAGACGACGTTCTACAGACGCTAGAATCTCCTGCAACGATGGCGATGGCGATGCACCATGACTAGATGCACCTTCATTCACGGATTGGGGGGAAGCCGCACCCGTGAAAGGTACATCAAGTCGAGGAGAATCGACTACCACCTGATCCTGATGGACAGATGGTGATCTAGATGATCCGATCCCACGTCCTCGGGATCGTACCCCGCTACCACTACGACCACTAGAATGGGAGTGACTCATCTACAAGTTACATATAACAAAACAAAATCATGAAAACCCGTGAACTAGCACTAAACCCTAATCCTAAACCCTAAACCCTAAACCCTAAACCTAAACACTAAAGAAACCCTAAAATCTACAACCCTAAACCCTAAAATAACCCTAAACCCTAAATAAACCCTAAATTAACCCTAAACCCTAAAAAACCCTAAAATCAAAAACCCTAAAATCAAAAACCCCAAATTAAACCCTAAACACTAAAGAAACCCTAAAATCTACAACCCTAAACCTTAAATAAACCACAAACCCTAAAATAACCCTAAACCCAAAATAAACCCTAAATTAACCCTAAACCCTAAAAAAACCCTAAAATCAAAAATCTTAAAATCAAAAACCCCAAATTAAACCCTAAACACTAAAGAAACCCTAAAATCTACAACCCTAAACCCTAGATAAACCATAAACCCTAAAATAACCCTAAACCCTAAATAAACCCTAAACCCTAAAAAAACCCTAAAATCAAAAATCCTAAAATCAAAAACCCCAAATTAAACCCTAAACACTAAATAAACCCTAAACCATAAACCCTAAACCCTAAATAAACCATAAACCCTAAAATAACCCTAAACAAATCGAAACCCTAAATTAACCCTAAACCCTAAAAAACCCTTAAATCAAAAACCATAAAATCAAAAACCCCAAATTAAACCCTAAACACTAAACATAACCCTAATAACCCTAAACCTAAATAAACCCCGAATTAAACCCAAAACACTAAATAAACCCTAAACTCTAAATTAACCCTAAAATAAAAAATTAACCCTAAAAGCTAAAATTAACCCCTAAACCCGAAAATTAACTCTAAACTCTCAAAAAATCGACCACAACCTTAAATCCCAACCAAAAACACGTAAAAATCGAAACAATTGTAAACTTTTTTATTAAAATTTGAAAACTTACCTCGGTGACGGCAAATGACCGGCGCGGTGATGCGGCAAGGGGAATGAGCGGTGGCGAAGGACGGCGAAGGAGCGGCGGCGAAGGAGCAGCGGCGATTTGAGAGGTAAATTTCGAAATGGCTAAGTGTCTGAGGAAGAAGATGATTCGCGATGTTTTTAAGAACATTGCGACAGATTTACTCTGTCGCAATCTGTCGCTTTGTCATTAAAGCGGGAGACACGTGGACATTGCGACAGATTAATTTTGTCGCCATTTGTCGCAACGAAAAAAAAAGCGGGAGACACAGATTATTGCCGACATTTTGCGACAATGTTGCGACAGATATCTTCGGTCGCAAAATAATGTAAAAATTAAAAAAAATAAAATGCAAAAATTTACGATAATTAATATTTTGATTTCTAGTACAATATTTGTAATACAAATCGGTATTTTATACATAAAAAAAGTTATTATTAATCAAACGAACCATATTCAGAAGTTTCTGTTGTTTTTTCGTCCGACTCATCGGTATTGTCCTGCTCTTCGTCATTATTGTCTGCAAGTTCTTCAACTATTCCTTCTTCGGCTATTAACTTTCCAACCTCAATGGTGTCTTCAATTTGAAGAAGGCCTTGATCGACATCTTAAAGCGGGATTTGTTCATCATTTTCTTCTTGAATAATAGTTCCCCTGGGGTTAATCTTCACGACAGCTCGCCAATCAATGTCTGACCTTCTTGTAATTTTCTTCGGATAAGGGATGTAACACACTTGATCTGCTTGAGAAGCCAATATAAAAGGATCATATTTTCCGTATCGACGTGTGTAACATATGTCAAAAACACCTGTTTTGTTGACTCTGATCCCTCGCATGGGTGTAGGATCAAACCAATCACACCTGAACATCATCACTTTGAGTCCAAAATGATCTGCATATTGGAGTTCAAAAATCTGGTGCAGTAGTCCGTAAAAATCGGGTTCGTTATCAGATGCACAGTACTCTGACCCTTTCACAGAAACACCAAAATTATGTGTCGAACGATGTTGTCCGTGTTCATGTGTGTGGAAAACGTAGCCTCTGGTAAAAAAATATAGGCCAACATGTAACACGACAAATGGGCCCTTGAACTAGCTCATGCAACCACAATGGATGATCTTCTGGTGACGTTCGAATCTGCAAAACAAAGAAAAAATAGGTTGTTTAAATATCAATATATACTTGATCGATCTTAAAAATTGGTTTAAATAAGAAATTTGATGCAAAATTCTTACATATTCTTTTAACCACGTAGCAAACCCTTTTTCTTTAATTTTGGTCAATTCCTCGTCATTTACGTCACCATACATGTTGTATACTTGTTCATCAAAAATCCTGCACAATATATCGAAAAACTTGTAAACGAATTAATTTAAAAAAAGTGTACGCCATAAATAATTAAATGTATAAACGAACCTTTCAAAAGGTAGAACTTCTTCGCAATTCAACAATACAAAAGTATGTACCACATGATAGTCTTTTTCAGATAAGTAGGCATCGCTGGCGTTACCACCACATCTTCCTTTTCTGTAAAATATATGGGGAATATTTGCATTCGTCGGATAACCAGGGCCATCATCGCAATGGGATGATTTTCTTGTACTTCTGCTCTTTGTTGCCACATTATCTTCAAAATAATATGAGGTAAAGAATGATATTTCCTCATTGATATACTGTTCAGCAATTGATCCTTCAACAAAGGCTTTTTGTTTTGCCTTTTTCTTCAAATGGTACATAAATCTTTCAAACGGGTACATCCACCTAAAAAAAATAAAATTAAACAATCATCAGTTATATAAACAAGTATGCAGAGGATTAAGTCTTATATATTAATTAAACAAACACAATAATTAATTATAACGTACCGAAATTGAACTGGTCCACCAAATTCTGGCATATATATGTCTTATATATTAATTAAACGAAACACAGTAATTAATTATAACGTACCGAAATTGAACTGGTCCACCAAGTTCTGCTTCTCGTGGTAGATGGATTGGTAAATGTTCCATCACATCAAAAAATGACGGTGAAAATATTTTTTCCAGATTGCAAATTACCAGAACTATGTTTTGTTTCAGCATGGTGATATCTTCAAGTTTAAGCGTCCGATTGCAAATCACCCGAAAAAATGAGCTGATCCCTACACAATAACCACGTATCAAGTTTATATATATATAGTTCACATATTAAAAAACAACATTAAAAAAATATATTGACATACCTGATAGACTCTCGTGTACATGTTGTGGAAGTAGTTCTGCAAATGCTATTGGAAGCCATCGTTGCATAAAGACATGACAATCATGACTTTTCATACCCGTTAATTTATTCCCTGCAATATCAACACATCGCGCCAGATTTGAAGAGTAACCATCGGGGAATTTCACATCATCCTTCAACCACCGAAAAAAATTCTTCTGCACTTCTCCAAATACACGAAAAACTGGAACCGGTGCCTTCCCATCTTCTGTAAGTTCCAACTCCTTCCTCAAACAAATTGATTTTATATCCTTCCTTGAGTTTGGATTGTCCTTCGACTTTTGAGGTACATTCAACACCGTGTTTATGATGTTATCGAAAAAGTTCTTCTCGATATGCATGACATCAAGATTGTGTCGCAACTTGTGATGTCTCCAATATGGCAATTCCCAAAATATACTTTTTTTGTGCCAATTATGATATTCACCATATCCTTCAATCGGCAAATGACCATTTCCACCGACTTCTGCAGTAACCCCTAACCCATATGATCTCACACAATCTTCAATCCGTTCGAATAATATTTCATCTCCCGTCAGTTGAAGCGGACTATAATCACTTACCACGCGATTCTTACGAAAATTCTTCTTGTTTCGGCGCAATGCATGATTCCTTGGTAAGAAACGATGATGACAATCAAACCAACTCGTTTTTCTCCCGTTCGGCAACCAAAATGCGTCGGTCTTATCCATACAGTACGGACAAGCTAGCCGACCATGCGTTGTCCAACCAGACAACATCGAGTATGCTGGAAAATCACTAATTGTCCACATCAGTACGGCACGAAGCAAAAAATTTTGCTTTATTGACACGTCGTATGCCTCAACCCCAATACTCCAAAGGTCTTTCAACTCTTCTATCAACGGTTGAAGGAAAATATCCAAACTCCTCCTAGGATGTTTAGGTCCCGGAACTAATATTGAGAGAAATAAAAATTCTCTATTCATACACATGTCCGGAGGTAAATTGTAGGGTGTTAAAATCACCGGCCATAGAGAATAATTTGGACCAGACATCCCAAATGGATTAAATCCATCCGTGCATAATGCTAGATATACGTTTCTAGTCTCACTTGCAAAATCAGAAAATACCTGTTGAAAGTGTTTCCATGCTAAACCATCGGATGGATGATGCATTTCTCCAGGGCGTCGAATGCTTGCCATGCCATCGCATAAATGATGCTGTCTTTTCGGATTGATATAACCTTTTCAAACGATCTGTTATAGGCATATAAAACATTCTCTTCAAAGGAATTAACTTGCCTTTTTTTGAAGCTTTCCGGCGTGGTCGATATATGTCTTTCCCGCAGAAATGACATTCCATCAATTCTGCATCTTCTTTCCAAAAAATCATACAGTTGTCTTCACAAACATCAATCTTCCGGTAAGGTAGACCCAACGTACGCATCAGACTCTTCGTCTCATAATATGATTCTGTTGCAGTGTTACCTTCCGGAAGATACTGTTTAAACATCTGACTGAAGCCATCCATACATCTCTCCGAAAGATTGTAGTCAGTCTTCATATTCATCAATTGTGAAGATAATGATAATCTTGACAGCCCTTGTACGCAACCTTCATATATCGGAGTGTTCGTTGTTTTAAGCATATCATAAAATCTTTTTGCTTCAACATTTGGCTCTTCTTCCATATATGGAGAAGGAGCAACGTTGGAAAATGCATCATTCACCATCTCTGCATATAGATTTCGGTCTTGATCTTCTTGAAAGATCTGAGGTAGCGACGTGTTTTCCACAAGTTGTTCTTGCATTTGTGAAACACGTGATGATGACGACGTATCATACGTTTCTCCATGAGCCAGCCAAACATAATAGTTTGACATAAAACCTCTTCTATAAAGGTGCTTACACACTTCATACTGACTTCGCCATCTTTTATTCTCGCATTTTGAGCACGGACATGGTAACTTCGAACTCTCAATATACGACGTTTGACTTGTTGCAAATGCCATAAAATGTTGTAATCCTTCAGCAAACTCACTCGAGATTTGATTAGAAGAATCAAATCTATTATACATCCACATTCTGGATGAAAAAGATATTTTTTTGTAAATAAATTTTTCTTTTCGGTAATAATTTTTTTTTCCTATCTATGCATGCTCATCGCGCGGCGGGTATATAGAAGAACGTTGCGACGGAATTGCGACCGATATTTTCTGTCGTAAAATGATTTGTGACAGAAATGCGACAGAAGTTAGGTGACATACCATTCACGTGTGTACCTAATTTTGCGACACAGCGGTTAGTCGCATGTCGATCGCAAATATTGAGCGACTCCTATAGTATGTCGCATATCGGTCGCATAATTTCTGCGATGCATAATATCTGTCGCAAATGTGTCGTACACGTGGTCCGACCGAACATATCTGTCGTAAATTCTGTCGGTATATACCGACAGACAATCTGTCGTAAAGTATCTGTCGTTTTCCGTCGTCTTTCTGTCGCAAATATGTGCGACAGATATATCGGTCGTAGTCGGTCGAAAAGTTGCGATAGATTTTGCGTCCAAGTCCGACAGAGATATTTTTCCGAGATTGTGTCGCTTTTTAGTCGCGGCCTGTCGCAAAATATGTTGCGACAGAAATTTCGGTCGCAAAAGGTGTCGCAAATTACAGTTTTTCTTGTAGTATAACAACAAGATGTATCTATTTTTTCGGTTACCCATCTCGAGAGAACTTCAAAGTTAAACGTGCTCGCTCTGGAGTAATCTTAGGATGGGTGAGCTCCTGGAAAATATTTTCTGGGATAGATGTGAATGAAGACAAAACACGTTAAAATGTCTATGTTGGTGTGTGATGACAGTTCTATCATTCCGTAGGGGCCTCGAGACGTTACACATGTACTCTGGATAAAAGTCTACAATCCAAGTACATAGCATACGAGGATCAAATATGACCATCACATAACTCCCTCATTCAGAACCAACATCACACATCTCAGAATCGGAATCATACATGTTATCCACTCCAAATGTCAATGCATCATATCATCGATGGTCGAATATGACAATCAATGAAAATCTCCTTCGTCGATCATTCGCCTTGAAAAAACTCGTCAGACTGAATTCAAGTCTTCCAGAGTAACTTTGTACCACCTCCTCGGGAGTCTCACTCAATCTCGTTAGGTGTCTACCATCGGAAAAATACTCGATCCTAGAATCAGTGGACGTTTGTATGATTACCAAAGAACCGTATTTCCTAGGAATACAATAATACTAACTTTCTCAATAGGTTATGAACAAGAATAATTATTGTCCATATGTCATTCCATATGTCATTTGATGGACGTTAGTGTGAATATTTTCATCGCTATACACACAATCATGTCTCCATTCTATGACACTCGACTGGGATCGAATGCCATATAGTTGAGACTGCAATCATCGCACTCATCAGAATATCACACATTACACTATTTGTCTATAATGATATGCTAGACAACACACGAACTCCTCCGAAGTATTGCCAACATCATGCAATCTATCCCAACACATTCACATACAATCATGCATTTTCAACTTATGGTACACGCATACATTCACGACTCTTTTATTGTATATATAATTAGAAATTTATAACATAATATATTTTTTTCCATTTTTATCGGCCATCTGTCTTTTATATACATATATATCCACTATATGTATGTATATATACATACTAGGGGTGGGCATTCGGTTCGGTTATAGAATAACCATCTCCGACTACCGAAACACCATCTCCGACCACTTTCGATCACCGAAGCACTACCACCGACGTCTCAAACCACTTTCGACAACTGAAACCCGTTTTCGACCATCGAAACACCAGCTCCAACAATAGTCGACCACTGAAGCATCGTCTCTGACCATCTTCGGCCACCGAAACATTCCTCAAATCATCTTCCATAGAGTTTCAGGTCTTGTTTTCTCTCTTTCTTTGTCTTTGTATAAACATTCCTCAGATTATCTTCTATCATCGACCAAAGCATCATCTTCCATCATCGACATTCCTCAGAGAGTTGAATTGCTAGTTTGTTGATGAGGAAAAACTTGAACTTGCGCCCTTCTGTTCTCGATTTGTAAACGAGAATTTCTGAACATTATAGATTTTGTATATGTATATAATATTGGAAAATCTGAATGCATATACATCTATAGATATGTATATTTTGGACCTTTGAAATACTTTGGCTCATTCATATTGTTTTTGTATTTACAGATGGCTAGTTCAAATTTGGAATTATTTGAGGTTACAGAAACAAGAGCTGAAACAGGAGCTGAAACCGTTGGAGATAAGAGAAAAGAACCTCCTAAATCAAAAAGGGTAGTTCCGGCAAGATCGGAGGTATGGACTCATTTTACTAAACTCACGGATAACCCACAGAAATGTTCTTGTAACTATTGTGGCGTTTTATTGAATGGGTCCTCTGCAACGGGTACGAGTAGTTTGAGAAGCCACATTGTGAATACCTGCAAATCGTATAAGAGTTATCTTGAAAGTGGAGCTCAGAAAACTTTAAGGAAGGATGAGTCTAAAACAGCGGATTCAAAACTTATTGCCGTCAGCTTTAGCCAAGAAGCATGTAAAAAAGGGCTCTTTGAGATGATTATAACGGATGAATTGCCTTTTGCAATTGTTGAAGGTAGAGGATTTAAGAAGTTCTGTAATATTATGTGCCGTCATTTATGATTCCTTCGAGAAGAACGATAACTAGAGATGTTTATCAGTTTTTCTTGAATGAAAAAGCTGCTTTGAAGAGCATATTGAGTGAGAATAAGTAGAGGGTTTCTTTCACGACGGATATTTGGACTTCCATTACAACAATGAATTACATGGTTATCACCGCCCACTTTATCGAAGAACGTGGTGTTTGCATAGAAATATTCTTAGGTTCATGAGGCCTATTTCAGATCACAAGGGAGAGACAATTACTAGAGAGTTTATGAAATGTTTGATGGATTGGGGCATTGAGAAAGTGTTTGCTATCACTGTTGATAGTGTTAGTGCAAATGACAGTGCTATGAGGCTCTTAAAAACTAGATTGGATGCTTGGGGTAAAGATACTCTTGTATTGAAGGGTGAATTCATGCATGCGTTGTGGAGCACATATTCTCAATCTGATTGTTAAAGAGGGTTATCAGATATATGTGATAGTGTGAGCAGTATTCGTAACGTTGTTAGATATGTGAGATCATCGGATACAAGGTTGCAGACTTTCAAAAGTCGAGTTGGGGGTGGTAACTTTAGCAAAGGAAGTTTGGTTTTGGATTGTGGAACACGTTGGAACTCGACTTTTCTAATGTTGTGTTCTGTTTTGAAGTACAAGGAAACATTTAAGCGTATGGAAAGAAAAGACAAACTTTATGAGGATTATTTTGGTGATGAAGATGAATTTAGGATCGGGAAGAAAAGAGTTGGTTCTCCTTCAGAAGATGATTGGGAAAATGCTCATCGATTGGTACGATTCTTGAAGACATTTTATGAATCGACTTTGACATTTTCAGCTTCTACAAAGGTGACTTCTAGTAGTTGTTACAATGAGATCATAAAGGTTGAATCGGTTCTTGTTGGGTTTCCTGGGATCTCATGAGCGAATCTAATTCTTAAGAGATCGATTCTAGGGTTTGCGCAGCGGATATAAAACAAAAATTTTAATGAAACCCTAGAACCATGCTACTATTGAATCATAGAAACGTTAGAACGCTTACCTCAATCGATCTGGGGCCTGTATCAATTGATCTGTTCGTCCGATCACTCTAGGGAGGAAGAATACCTCGCCCTCTACACGTATCCACACGTCGGGATGGATTCCAACACCTTGGAACTTGTCTGCTAGGACTAGAGATCTCGATCTCTCTTGTGTGCAAGGTTTTTTTTTTGGAGGCTTAGGGTTTTATTTTTCTTCTTTTTTTTTCTTCTCCTTTTTTCCTTTTTCTTTTTTTTCTTTCTTTTCTTTTTCTTTCTTTTAAAACCCTAGAAGACATTCTCCTTATATAGACTTTCCAAAAATCCTAATTTGACAAGGAATAGATTAATAGGAATCCTAATCTAATTAGGTTTCCTAAACCTATTAGAATTCTAATCTCATTAGGTTTCCTAGATGTAATAGAATTCTAATCTCATTAGGATTCCTATACATAATAGGACTCCTAATCCCATTAGGATTCCTATTCCAATTAGGAATCTCAATCCAATTAGGATTCCTAATCGGGATAATTTAGCACACGTACTTGTCCATCCCTATTGTGTGTGACCCTATAGGCTCATCCGGAATAGCAGTAAAACACAGAATCTCCATTCCGGGAATACAAGTCATAGGCGGTCTCTAGCAAGACACTATGACTACCTATCTCGAATAGAGTTTGTTTGTGATCATACGAAAGCCAGTGATGATTCCGACTGATGATCCTTTTGTATCGCGATATCATATGTCGAACATAAGGCATGGACAAGCCACCTTATCTGATTCGACTGCTTTCTCGTTCACTGAGTTCGACTGTCTGAAATAGACGACGTTCGTCTATAGTGCGGCCACACATTTCTACAGTCTTGTTCACACGAGGGGCCCAGCGATATCTCTCTCTTTTACGAGATGTACAAATCCCGTCATGACTTTCTACAATCCAGTACATGATTCGTTTCGTATCTGATACACGCCTTTATAGTCCTCCTGTTACGCAGGACGTTTGACATGATCATCTATGTGATCATCAATCACACATCATACTAGTCTTATTATGTCGTTATTCCCATAATGACACAAGACTAGGGAGTTTAGTATCATTCATAATGATACATGGATTTCATAACAGATCTAGCATGCAGGAACATGTAATGAACAAAATACTCTCATAAAAAAACATATAGAAAGTATCAATACATCGAATGTATCTGAACAAAGCTCATAATCAGTACATCATAGAGCACTAAACCAACAGTTCTATCATCATTGGTTAACAATCCCGATCATGAAATGAGCAAGATGGCGAAGAAGATGAAGAATAAGTATGACAAGTATTGGGAGGGAACTGAAAAAATCAATAAGTTATTGATTATTGCATCTGTGTTTGATCCAAGGAGTAAGATGAGTTTTATATCTCATTGTTTTGACAAGCTTTATGGTAAAGATAGCATTAAAGGTGGTGAAATGAGGAGGGGCATCACTGAAGTGATGCGTAGATTGTTTGACTCGTATTATGAATAGTACAACCACAAAGTACTACATGGAGAAGGGAGCGGAAGTAGAAATAGAATGGTTGGTAATACAGATTCGTGCGAATTGTCAATGGGTACCAATGATTTTGATATTGACATGGGTTTCATACAAGATGATGATCCGTTTGCTTCATTCAGTCAAATGATGGCGGGCAAAGGGGTTATTGAGGAATCACCGAATGAGTTGGATATCTATTTGATGGAAAAGGTTGAAGTGATCAAACCTAACAATTTAGGTTTGAAATTTGATATTTTGTCATGGTGGAAGGTGGCGAGTGGTAAATTTCCAATTTTATCAGAAATGGCGAGAGATATATTGGCATTTCCGGTTTCTAGCTACCGTTTCATCTGAATCAACATTTAGTACCGGAGGTCGCATTCTAGACCAATGTCGGAGTTGTTTAACTCCCGATATGGTTGAGTCATTGATCCTTACGCAAAATTGGTTGCAATATCCTATTTGTTCCGATGAAAATCGTAACTTTGGTGATGTGATCGCAGAGAATGACTTTATGTATGCATTGGTCGAATGTATTTCTCATTATTTTTACTTTGTTTGTTAAATGTAATGTAAAGCTTTAATTTAATGACGTATAGATTTTTTTTGTTTGCAAAAGAATTCCAGAATACATCGGAACAAAGTGATTTATCTGTATAAGAAGATGAAGACGGATTATGGTAATTCTTTTTATCTGGATTATAATTTTATATTACATTATATTTATTAATACTTATTTACGTATTGTTTTATTATTTTTAAGGTTTGCAAAATGGAGATGCGATTTCAGAAGATTTAGACGTAGTGCCTTTTGAATTTGCTTTTGTATTGACAATATGGAGACAACAACTTTTTTGTTTAATTTGCCGTTTTTATTTTGTCACGACGATGAAAGACTATGTTGACTTTGTTGTTTATTTTGTCGAGATGATTTTTTTCTATTATGTTTTGTTTAACCGAACCGAACCAAAATCCTTATTTGGTTATAATTTAAAATAGACAAAACAGAACCGAACCGAACCGAACCGAAACCGAATTGAATCGAACCGAATAAAATTAATTAAGCGTTTGGTTATGAATTTTAATAACCCGAAATAACCGAACCCGAAATAACCGTAACCGATTAACCCGTAACCGACCGTTCGTCCACCCCTAATAAATACACATACGGTTACAGGTCAAATTCTCATTTTTTTTATTCATTTTAGTCATTGGTCTGTCCGAATTGGGCCTCGGCCCGCCCGAGCTAATCAATTCGATTCGTACGGTGATTTGTAATTATTTTTGTGTCTTGATCCGGTCCATACTATTTTTGATCCAATTCGGACTATGGTTTGGTTCATTCTGGTTTATGCCTTGGTCCGGTCCGGATTGAAATTTGATACCCACGATCACAACCCAGTCCGACCCAGACTGAAATCAGTTTCGTCTGGACTGGAAACAACAACTTAAATCAACCATTCGGTTAGGTATGGACTGAAAACTGCATCCAAACTCATAACGTAGTCTGGCCCAGACATGATCCTGATTTTACCCAATTTTCATACCTCGGTCCGGTCTGAACTAAAACTCGAGCTTTTTCTCCCATGTCGAATTGAAACCTTGGACTTGGTCTGGACGATATATTTTAAAGTTTTTATTTTACGCTGTTAAGAGTGTTTTTGATATATTAAAATACATACATACATACATAATTTCTTCGAATACATCCAAAATGATATTTTTTATATACATATTAAAAATTGTATTAAAAATGATTAAATTTATCCAAATTTCTCGCAACACTTATTTTTTATGCTAATTTGAAATAATATTATTTAATTTTATCACAATTTCTTCACCATTATTTTTGTTTATTTATGTATTATTGTGTTATAAATCCAATAAAAATATAAACCCATTTTTTTAGATACTTTTTATGAAAACTATAAACATTTTGAAAATTAAAGACCAAAACGAAAAACCAAAAACAAAAACTATCATTATTTATAGTCTAAATAAGATATCATTTTTTAACATTTTGTAGATTATGTTTGATATCCATAAAGTATACCAGATATTCCACTATATGTTGAAAGTAAGCAAATTAAGTTACCTGGATACCGTATGACCGCATCTTAGGAGTTAAAGCAATAGAGATATTGAAGACAAAAAACGGATTGGGCTTAATTAAAACATCAAAATTAATTTTTTTATTTAATAATAAATAGATAACAAAATTTTTTTGACGACAGACTTGTAAATTTAATCATTTTACTATGATCAAAACTCTAATAATATATATCATTGGGAAAATATTTCACTTTTAAACTCCACATATAAGTTTTTTAATTTCTTTTATAATTTGACGAACCTGGTAATTTTTTTGTTTGGCAAAGCTAGCAAGTAGTCATATAAACATATCAAAAAAAATTATTTCCAATATTACAAATAATATCATCAATCTTTTCCACAGAAATATTTTTCGTAAAATAATCCGAAATTTATTATTGTTTAGCTTGTGTCTATTGTTTTTTCTATTTTGAAACTTGTATATATTGTTGTTTTGCAATCATGAATAACCAGTAAGAAACATATCTTATAGACCTTGATATATATATATATATATATATATATATTATAATTTATATGTGTGTAGGAAACAACAATGATCGGATTCCTAACCTAGCTAAACTCTCACTAATCAAATGTTTCCACACCATTATTACCAAATTAAAAATAAAAACCATATTTTTTCATAATTACCGACGGTTCAGTCAATTTCAATTGTTTATGTGTTCGTTATATATATATATACATATTTTTATATATATACTTATATGTATGTGTTCTTGAAGAATGAGTTTCTAGACACATATAAGTATATATATAAAAATATGTATATATATACATATACATATGAGTTCCTATATAAAAATCGTGAGTAATAGTTATATCAAATTGAAAATAAAAATAATAATCCTCAGATAAGACTAACGTACATACATATATACATGCATATATATATTCAAATGTGTTGTATATATATGTATAGTTTGAGTAGTAACAAAATAAATCTGGAGATTTATTCCCACAAGAGAGACTTAAAAGCAGAATTACTAAAAATTTAGTCCATCTTCGAATGTATCTTCAAGAGAATCAAAGTCTCTAGAGGAAGCCATCCATCTCCTCCTCTCCTATTGTGACTGTTACGACCATAGTTTTTTTGGTTTTTGGCTTGATCCGCAACATATATACATGTAATACATACTAATTTTGGAATAAAATGTTTTGAAGGACCAAATGTTGATATTTATTTATATTTAAAGTTTTTAGTTTTTGGTGTGTGGCTTTTAAGACAGGCGGTTGCTATCTATGTTTTCTTAAACTTTTAGATAAATTAATATTTATTTATATCATCATTACTGTGGGTTTTCAATGAACATAAAATTTTCCATGATATTTGGCACGTGGCTTAAACCATTAGTTTCTATTAAATCACTTCGATAACGTTTTGGGATGCAAAACAAAATATTTATTGATGTCTGAAAATAGACTTTTTAATTCATTAGTTTCTACGATTCAAATATCCTTTTTTACATAAAAGCCAATTTGGGAATAAAATTTTGTTAACTAATAAAAGGAAAAAATAACATAGAATATTTATTTGATAAAGGAAAAATATATTTTTAATTAGTTTCTAATATAGGAAATAAAATATTTGACAAAGAATATATTTTTATTAATTTCAATTATAATGTACATTACAAAAATTGGTTTATTAATTTTATTAATTTCCATTATTTAAAAAATCATAAAATTATATATGTGGATATTAATTTCCATGTAGAATGTCTAGATGACTTCGTTTAAATCATAAAACCAAAATATGATCACACGACTGAAGCTGGTTCCATTTAGTACGACGACCAATTGAGCCGAAGCCGTAAAATAGTCCGGTTAAGCCAAAACTATAAATTCCAAGTCGTAAATTAACTAAAATCAAAGAGAGTATTGAATTCCGAAAAAATTGAAAAAATGGAAAGAGGAAAATTAGAGAACTGATTTTAATGACCAACAATTATAAATATTTATACTACGGAAAATAACCTTAACCGAATAATTCGAATGCTAAACGATACTTTATAAATAGCACATCACACTTCTTAAGATAAACCATAATTTCATCTCCTATCCAAAATATATATATAAAAAATCCAAAAGACAAAAACACATGCACATAAGAACTGAAACCGGATTGCCCATGTGAAAAGATCGAAATAGATCCCATGAATCCCTTAGTAGTCGTTTATGGTAGAAAATTTGCGGTAAAACATGACCAGCAGTTACTTGACAGTCTGCAATGAGTTCTTCGATGGAGGGTATTCGTTATTTTCCACATTTCTTGGTTCATAACTATAAATCTGTTTATTTCTTTTATTTTTTTCCTGAAAAATTTCTGAGATTTTTTTTGTGTGGTTTTGTCACATATAAGCGATAATATTCATATAGGGACTCCAAACATACCAACAACAATAATCAGAAATAATAAATATAATCGATGTTTGAGCGATTTGGCCTCCGTTCAATCTTACGTGAATGTTTCTTTTTTACTCCCTCCGTTTCAAAATACTTGTAGTTTTAAGTTATTTTTCATGTTTCAAAATATTTGTCATTCTACATTTTTAAGACATTTTTTTACAATAGTTTCCAATTTTATCCCTATTAAATTTCAATAAATTATTAATGATAACATTGTGTTTATCATTAAATAAGGGTATATGTGACTTTTTTTTATCTTTTCTTAAAAAATGTAAAATAACCTAAAACGACAATTATTTTGAAACGGATGGAGTATTTTATATATGTTTCTTTTTTATTTTATATATAATTGATGCGAACTTTTTAATTATTTTAATTATAATATAATGTATTGACATTTTTTTATGTAATGCTTTATTTTATGTGAACTTAATTATCATAACATAATGAGATGCCAATATATATACATATATATAATGGTGACTTAATTCTATTTATTATCTTTTTAATATATAAAACTAAGATTAAAAATAATTTTATTTAATAAAGATAAACAAATTATATATAATTAGTGAGGATTTTAAATAAACAATTTAAATTAAAAATATTGCCACGTAGATACTTAGGTGGATGTTGAGGTGGATATGTAAAATTATAATTTTTGCTTAATATGTACATACAAATTTCTCATAATTACAGTAATAGTGTAATTTTAAGTTTTGAGACATGCATATATATATATATATATATAATGAGTAGTAAAATATCGTATATATGTAATATGTTAGTTGATTTATTGGCGTTAATTAATTTAATTTGCTTTATTTTGCAGTCCAAGTTTTTTTTTTAAAGAAATGTTTCTTAATAATATGAGAAGAGCGGAAAGAGATATAAATGAAAGATAACAATGTAGTATAACAATGCAATATGATGTTGAATTCAACAGATGTCATTCGAACTCGCCAATCGTATATATGTAATATGTTAGTTGATTTATTGGCGTTAATTAATTTAATTTGCTTTATTTTGCAGTCCAAGTTTTTTTTTTAAAGAAATGTTTCTTAATAATATGAGAAGAGCGGAAAGAGATATAAATGAAAGATAACAATGTAGTATAACAATGCAATATGATGTTGAATTCAACAGATGTCATTCGAACTCGCCAGATTTCTTGACCTATAACCATTGGCTCCAAAATACTACCCATAACCAATCGTGACACATAACTATTTATTAATTTGCATATCAACAGATGGTTACACCAGATTGCAGTCTATTTGTATATGATTTTTTTCATAAAAATGTTATTATATACATTTTAATAAATATTTATTAATTTATTAATCAATATATACGCATAAATGTTTTCATCAATATTAACTTGAAATGACTAACAAAATAAATGACATCAATAACAATTGGATGACCCACCATATTAAAAAAATATATAAATATTTTGAGAGATTAACGTGATATTAATTAATATTTTCAAAATATTTTAGCTCCTTTAGATTTATTCAAAATAATACGTGATCATATTTATATGACGACATCTGCATAAAATAATAGTAAATAATATTGCATACACAGATATTTATATGACACGCGATGAAATAATAATAAACTTTATCAGAAATAATTACATTTGTTAAATTTTATAATATCTTCATAATTGTATTTTCTTACTTGTGAGGTATGTTAAAAGCATAAAATAATAATTATTATTATTAAGACAAAAAATAATCAAAAGTAAAATATTCCAAATCAAATTTAATTTAAATTTAAAAATCAGATAAAGATTGATTTTTTATAAAAAAAACTTGAATTCCAATGGATACAGACACTCACATATACATTGTGTTATATATATATATATATATATAAACCTAATATATTTAATATACTTTGTTGTTGTTATTGTCATTTTGCTTAGGCTATTCGATTCTCCCTTTGGAAACTGTTCTCGCACGTTCACCTCTCCATAACCTTTTTTTTTCTCCTCCACGACCTTCAATTCTGTTTCTTTCGTCGAAATTTAAAAAGTGTTATTTAACAAAGATTTGGTTTCTTCTTCTTCTTTTTTGTTAATTGGTCACCCGGAAAGTTGAACCGGGGTGGTGGATGACTTTTCGTCTCCACTTCAACCACCTGTCCTACTCTCTCTGGACTTTCTTCTTCTTCTTCTTTTCTTTTCCTCTTTTCTCCTACGACTTCTATTTCTTTCCTCCTCCACATCCTTCAATTATGTTTCTTTTTTGTTTTTGTTTTTAATTAAAAAAATATTATTAAATTAACAAAGAATCCGGAGAAATTAGATAGGTGGGGGTTTTTCCCTTTAAACTTTCTCTGATATTTTCCCCTTAGGCTTCTCAGCTCGATTTCCTTTTGTGTTATCTGCTAGCTTTGTGTGTAGATTTGTGTGTGTTTTCTTCTCTTCGATTTCTGGATTCTTTCAAGCTGGATCGAGCCTCAACGAATCTGTTGTTGGTGGGTTCCTTTTTCTTTTCTGAAATTTCCATTCTTGTTTCGAAATCCCAGGGTTTTCATCCTGAATTCGTCATCATCGATCTCCTGCAAGTGATTGATTCAATTTGTTCCATGGAAACATGGTGAAATATATAACGGTGAGGATAACGGTGCATTTGATAGGGAATAGAATCTTTGGCCTCTGAAAATGGTCTCGTTGTCGGCGTCATTGAGGCTAACGACGCATTTGATAGGGGAAGCATAACTGTAAAGAAGAACATTCGTTATAGTGAGACCAAGTTTATGGCAGAGACATAATTCCAATTGTGAATGTATATAGAAATACCTGAGTGTGACTGATTTATCCGAGGCAAGCCGGTACTAATCCTTTGAATCCTTCCACCAGAAATTCTGCTAAACCTCATATGATTATTTCATGAAACAATTTAAAATCATGCAAAACCAGATGAAGGATGTTTTCCATTACCATTCTCCTTCTACCCGTGATATGGTGATTTCCACATCACTTGCTTTGGAGAATATTGCAGGATTTGGAGCCATATTATCTGAGTATATATTTGGGAGAATTCAATGTAATAAATGTGATTATGAGTTGAGTAATGAATACCACGATTTACAATCTTCCGTTTTTTTAATTTTGTAATTGTAATTTTTCTACCCACTAACTATCAATTAATGCAATAAATTACAATTATGGTTGCATTTTTCAATTACTCTTAGGAGGTTTTTTATTTTGTTGAACCAATGAAAATTTAAAAAGTATCCATGTAGGATGCTGATGTGTCCTCACCAGATTCTTTCAAATCCAACTTTTATATATATAGATTTAAAAGATTTATAATTGTAATAGAAATAGAGATAGTTCTTTCTTTTCGTTCGTGAGTACTAACATCAAAATAGAAATTGCTTGACCCAAATATCTCAAATGACTTATCAAACACCTTCATCATCCGTATTTGAGGTGTCTTTTTTTTTTATAATGGTGATGTTCAGATAGAGCTTGAACTGTGGTTGTGTAAAAGTTCCCATACTACTTTCCACCATGTATTGACGTCTTTGTAGCGTCTTCCATCATTTTTCAACGTTTCTTAATCAGATTTGAATTAGATTTAGAAGATATTCATCTATTAAGACTACTTATAATTCTGATTTACGTATTGTTAAAGGTTTTTCAAAAATTTTATCGACTATGAAAATAGAAAACTTCCGATGTATCAATTTTAGAATAAAAATGATCCAAATTTGAAGTAGTTCCCATTATAATCAAACTCACATTAAAGATTCACTTAAATGTAATTATTATCCGAATCTTTTCATTGTTGGATTTGGGTTTATTTGATAGAATCAAAACGGGCCTAACCCGTGAGAAGTCCGATCCGTGGAAAGTTTTAGAAACTTTAAATCTGCAGAATATTAAGAGAATATTCTTGTTTGAATTTGAAATTCAAATTGGATTCAAATCTGCAGAAAATCTATCAAATATGATTACGATAAGATTGAGATAATATCAAGATAAAATCAAATTTGAATTTTGAAATTCAAATTGATTTATTTTGAGATTCTTCTCTCTACTATAAATATGGGTCTTGGGTTAGCTCATAAAACACAGAAAAGAAAACAAACATTCTAGAGAAAAAAAAGAGCATTCACATTTGCTCATATCTCTCTCTGAGTTCGCTTGGTATTTGGAAAGCTTCTTCCAAATATGCGGTCATTGTATCCTAGGAGTTCACCGTGTTCCAATAGCCTCGAAACTTTAGAGGTGACACGGAAATCGAACTTAAGGAAACTGTGTTTCACAGGCCTCGACAAAACAATCTTTCAATTTCAGGTACTTATCTGGAATCGCTTGAATTGCCGGAGTTTTGTCGTCATCAATAACCGCCGTCCCCAACAGTCTTAAGTTCGAATATGGTTAACACGAGACAAACTTCTCGGGTAAGTGCCTAAATCTCTTTCAATTTCGGTATAAAACCTCACCGAATTTGGATTTAAAAACAACTAGGTTAAAAAAAAAAGGTGTTGAAAAAGAAGAAGCCAAATAGTTGTTTTCTTTTTCAAATATTAATGAGTCTAAGCTCAATTGAATTTAAAGCCCAAATTTAATATTAAATATTAGCCCAATTAAATTCAAAGAGTTTAGTCCATGTTGAAACCCAAAAGAGTAAGCCCAAATTGAAAAGTTTTATTTTGGTCCAATTCAAGGAGACTAATTTAAAAGTCCAAAAGAGTAAGCCCAATATCTTTTATTTAAAAGTGTTTTGTGGGAAAAAAAATTGGAATATTATTTTTGTTTTTTTGGAAAAAAAGGTTTAGTTAAACAAAATCGAAAGTAACTTTTCCTGTAAATTGGGGAAGCAAGTTTTGTCTTAGCGGACCGGGTTTGAAAAGGAAGCCCTTTATACCCTCCTCATAGTAAGGACGTGGGAATCGAGGTGAACCCTCCGGCTATCACTAGTAGCGAGCCAAAACAATTTATAAGTTAAGTGAAACTCGGTTTACTTTATAAGCTTTGTGAAAGCTAACAATGATTGGATTTATTCCACGATCATTGATAATCCAAGAAATCCCATGGATTCAAATACTGCTCCAGGGAATGAGATTCCTGCTATGGATATCGATGAGAATCCTCATATACCGGAGGTTACTAACCCCGTTAATCATGATGTTGCTGGCACAGATATGAATAATCAAGTGCCAAACGTTGCGAACGTTGTTATCCCACCAGGAATGCCTTTAGTTGTTGCGAACTCCGAAAATCAGGCAATTCCTATTGTATGCCTTCGTTTGTAGCGAACTCCGAAAACCGGGCAATTCCTATTGTGCCTATCGGCCCGACTGAGAGACCTGAACAATTTAAGGGTCAAAATTTCAAACGCTGGCAACAAAAGATGTTGTTTTTCTTAACACAACTTAAGTTGTCACGGTACCTCACTAAAGAGGAATCAATCCCAGAGGAGGGCAATGCTCAATCTCTAGCTAGTTGCAAACAATGGAAACATAACAGTTTCATGTGTTGGAACTTTGTGCTGAATGGTTTGGATGATTCGTTGTATGGTGTTTTCTCCAAATATGTTACGGCAAAGCAACTCTAGAAAGCGATTGATCATAAGTATCGGGTCGAAGAGGCTAGCCAAGGGCGAATGGTGGTAGCCAAGCTCCTAAACTACCGTATGGTAGATACAAGGAGTGTTGTGGAACAAGTAGATGAATTGCAAATCATCTTCCACAACTTGGCGGGAGAAGACATCATGGTAAATGAACGGTTCCAGGTGGCAACTCTGATTGAAAAATTGCCTCCCTCCTGGACGAGTTTCAAGAATGACCTGATGCAAAAACCTAAGGACATGTCTTTGAAGGATTTACATCGTCGTGTGAGAATTCGGCAGGAGTCTCAACCTATTCTTAAAATGAATGGGCAGTTTGGATCCAAGGCAAATGTCGTTGAGACGACTAAGGCCAAAGGGATTAAAAAGCAGAAGATTGATAAGAATGTCAACTCCAAGAAATTCAAGGGGAATTGCTACGTCTGTGACAAGGCTGAACATCTGGTGAAGGATTGCTACCACCGCAAGGAAGGTGCCCAGAAGAAAATTGGGAATAAGACCCAAGCTCATGTAGCTGAAGTAGAAGATGGGGAGTCTGAGTTCGTAGCAGTTGTGTCAGAAGTGAACATGGTCGGAGATAATCTGAGAGAATGGTGGATTGACACTGGAGCAACCCGTCACATTTGTGCTAACAAATGGATGTTCACTACCTATGACACTGTAACCGGAGAAAGCTGCTATATGGGAAACTCTGCTGCGTCCAAAGTGGAAGGCAAGGGTTCAGTCATTTTGAAGATGACATCTGGAAAGAAGCTGACACTCACCGATGTTCTTCATGTACCAGACATTCCCAAAAACCTGCTCTCTGGATCTGTGATGTCAAAGAAAGGCTTTAAGCTAGTTTTTGAATCTGAGAGAGTTGTAATGTCAAAAGATGGTATGTATCTTGGTAGAGGTTACCTAGCAAATGGTATGTTCAAGATGAATGTAATGACCATTTGTAACACCAATGCAGCAAACAATATAACCGCAAATGATATTAATAAAACTTCTACTTCTTCTGGTTACTTGAATGAGTCAAGATTATGGCATGGTAGATTAGGACATGTGAATCTTAAGTCTATGCAAAGATTAATGTCTTTCAATCTGCTGCCAAAATTTAAATTAGACAAAGATCACAAGTGTGAAGTCTGCGTTGAAGCGAAATTTGCTAAGTCTTCGTTTAAAAATATTGAACGAAGTACTGAACCTTTGGAATTAATACATACAGATATATGCGATTTAAAATACGTACAAACTAGAGGTGGAAAGAAGTACTTCATTACTTTTATTGATGATTGTACTCGATATTGTTATCTCTACTTAATGAGAAGTAAAGATGAGGCAATAGAGATGTTTAATCTCTATAAAAACGAAGTTGAAAATTAAAGCTTTGAGAAGCGATAGAGGAGGTGAATATGAGTCGCCTTTTACGCAACTGTGCGCAGATCATGGCATCATCCATCAAACTACAGTCCCTTATATGCCAGAACACAATGGCATTGCTGAACGCAAAAATAGAACGCTGAAAGAAATGATGAATGTTATGTTAATAAGTTCTGGGTCTCCTTAGAACTTGTGGGGGGAAGCAGTGATTTCTGCTAACTTTGTATTAAACAGAGCGCCCCTCAAAAGGCTTGACAAAACACCCTATGAGTTGTGGAAAGACAAATCACCTAGCTACAAATACTTGAAAGTATGAGGTTGTCTGGCTAAGGTTCCTATCCCTATTCCTAAACGAACTAGGTTAGGACCAAAAACAATAGATTGTGTGTTTATTGGTTATGCACACAATTCGAGTGCTTACCGATTCTTGGTGTATAAATCAGATAATTCTGAAATACATGCGAATACAGTCGTTGAATCAAGAGACGCTTCAATTTTTGAAGATGTATTTCCCTACG
>NW_010966882.1:1023106-1026660 GCF_000463585.1 Tarenaya hassleriana | reverse complement strand
CAAGACTCGGATATAATTAGATCCAAGTGGTATGAAATCTCAAAGAATTCATGAATCTTCTAAGCAATTAGAGGAAGAGGATGAAGAGCCTAGAAGAAGTAAAAGGGCAAAGAAACCGA
The DNA here is from genome assembly GCF_000463585.1 of Tarenaya hassleriana. NCBI lineage: Eukaryota > Viridiplantae > Streptophyta > Magnoliopsida > Brassicales > Cleomaceae > Tarenaya > Tarenaya hassleriana. The sequence goes on along the minus strand of NW_010966882.1, from coordinate 1,026,541 downwards.
CTTCTTTTGATTCTGATTATCTAACGTTTATGTTGGATAAAAAACCACAGACATATCAAGAGGCTATGTCATCTCGTGAAGCTCCTTATTGGAAGGAAGCAGTGAAGAGTGAGATTGAATCAATTCGACAAAATCACACTTGGAAACTTGTGGATCTTCCACAAGGATGCAAACCATTGGGTTATAAATGGGTCTTCAAAAGAAAGATGAAACTGGATGGTTCTATTGAAAAATACAAGGCGAGACTTGTAGTCAAAGGCTATAGGCAAACTGAGGGTGTCGATTACTTCGATGTTTACTCTCCAGTCGCTCGGAAAACATCCATAAGGTTTATTATAGCCTTGGCAGCCTTACATAATCTAGAATTATATCAGATGGATGTAGGGGTGTCAAAACGAACTCGGCTCGCGAGTTGGCTCGTGGTTCGCCAGAAAACGAGCGATTTGAGCGTAATTTTTTCAGCTCGTTAGAAAACGATTTTTATCATATCATTTATATGATATTATAAATATACTAATTATTATGATGGTGATAATTGAAAATATTAAATGATATTGGTGTTTTATTAATTTTTATGTATTTATTTAAATTTATAATTATATTTAAAATAAATATAAATAAAAAATATTATATATCCCTGGCTCAACGAGCCGGCTCGTTCAGATCGGAAAACTGGCGAACGATCTGAGCTGAGGTTTTTCTGGCTCGTTAGAAAACGAGCCTAACGAGCTGAGCCCAAAACGATCCGAGCCAAATGAGCTGAACCCAAAATGATTCGAGCTGGCTCGTTTGACACCCCTAGATGGATGTAAAGACTGCATTTCTAAATGGTGAACTGGAAGAAGAAGTATACATGCTTCAACCTGAAGGGTGCAGAGTGCACAGCCAAGAGGAAAAAGTGTGTAGACTTGTGAAATCCTTGTATGGATTTAAACCAGCTCCGAAACAATGGCATGCGAAGTTTGATAGCGTAATACTGTCAAATGGATTTCGAGTCAACGAGGTTGACAAGTGCATATATGTCAAAGATAACGAGACAGAATTTGTGATTATCTGTCTTTATATAGATGATATGATCATCACTGGTAGTAGTGATAAGGTGATTAAAGCTACGAAAAGCATGTTATCAAATTACTTTGACATGAAAGACTTGGGAATAGCATATGTAATACTTGGTATGAGAATTATCAAGACACAAGATGGTTATACGTTATCCCAAAGTCACTATATAAAACAAATCTTAGAGAGATTTGACAAAGATGGAAATTCTGTGGCCAGAACTCCAATTGATGTTAATTCTCATTTGAAAAAACATCACGGTGAGGGAGTTCAACAATTAGAATATTCCAGAATCATAGGAAGCTTAATGCATCTTATGAATAGTACAAGGCCGGATATTGCTAATACTGTGAATAGGCTTAACAGATATACGAGCAATCCAAGTTGTGATCATTGGAAGGCCATAATTAGACTCCTTAGATATCTAAGGTATACTGAGAATTATGGACTGCATTATACAAGATATCCAGCAGTATTAGAAGGATATTCTGATGCGAACTGGATATCAGATTCGAATGAGAATAAATCCACAAGTGGATATATATTCGTTGTTGGTGGAGGTGTTATTTCGTGGAAATCCTCTAAGCAAACGTGTATTGCAAGATCCACTATGGGATCTGAATTAATAGCTTTAGACCTTGCTGGTGAAGAAGCTGAGTGGCTTCGCAACATTTGAGAATATTCCTATATGGCCTAAACCGGTGTCTGGAATTTGCATACATTGCGATAGTCAGTCTGCAATAGGAAGGGCAAAAAGCCATGTTTATAAGGGAAAGTCGCGACACATCCGCAGACGACATAACTCCGTTAGAAAATTACTAACAGATGGTGCCATATTGATAACATATGTTCTGGTGATATTTTGGTATAGGATGTCTAGTGCATTTTACTCGGTTTTGCATATTTATAGGCATTCTAGAGCACATTTGATCTCGATATTGCTTGGTTGCTTTCTTTGGTGTCAAAACAAGTATTCATGCATAAAAGAGAGCAAAAGGAGTGGAAAACATGGACTACGGAACATCACAGACGAAACGGGAACATTTGGAGTTGTTCCGGAGAAAAACACGAAGCCTAAAAAGTCAGATCTTGCAAGTCCAATAACTTCCACTCTACAAGTCCAAATTCAAAGGAAGAAGTCCAGTTGCCAAGCAAATAAATAGGAGACATCCTCGGCTTCAGAAATCATCGAGAGATCACAGCAGAAGCCAGAGAACTTGAGAGAGAATCAAGACGGAGTTTTCCAGGAGCAGAGATTGAAGAACCGTCGTCGAGAGATCGCTGCGAGGTTCTTCCCTATCTGTTTTCTATGTTTCTTCTTATTGATTTGAACTCGTTTGTTGTTATGGGTAGTGAGTAGTCGTTTCGCTGTAGCAAGGGATTTAACCTTGTAGGGATTTGTTTGGTTTTTATTTTCCGAGACTACGTTATCGATACTCGGCGGTTTAATTGAATTGAGTTTACTGCTTTTGATCTTCTTGGCCAGTTGATTGATTGATTTTAGATTCTGATTTGCAACGAGAGTTGAGATTAGATTCGGAACGAATTCATTGAATGAATTGATTAAGACTATTGAAAGATAGGTTAATCGGTTTAGGAACTGTGATAGTAATCATTAATGCATTTGATATTTTAATCTATTAGGTTGAGAGATCGGTAGGTTAAATTATTGGATAGTGGATTTAGGACTTGAGAGAGCCAAATCTGATTTTAGAACTTGAGATCCCCGATTAGAGTTCGATATTCGTAGATTCTCCATCCTTAGAAACAATCCCTACGTGTTAAGGTTATCCCGAAGCTACGGTGGTTTATCTATCTGATTTTCTTTAGTTAGTTTGTTGTTTTATTTTCGATATTCACATACTTCATTCCATATTTCCTGATCTAATTCTTGGTTGAGTCTTATTCCTAGAGTTAACTATTCGCTGTGTTCGACCATGTGGTACTACAGTTGATCCGTATCCTTGCGGTATTCACTATATCTAGGTTTTTTATTACTTGAGCTTATTTATACACTTAGATTTGCGTTATCAAGTTTTTGGCGCCGTTACCGGGGAATAGTTTAGCGCTAGGATAAAGATTCCTTTGAATCTAGATCCTTTTTCCTTTTTGTTTTTCCTCGATTTCTTGATCTATTTTTTTGTTCGTTCTACTTTCTGGTGTGCAGGTTTTCCGGTGTATGAAAAGAAGTTCTGGGTCTGATAACCTAGTACCTCTTGATCGTGAAATCGAGAAGTCCGCTAAGCGCAATCGAAAGAAGAAACGACAACAAAGAAAGATTGAGGAACGTGCTATAGTTGCTGAGAACAACAATGACACTTATGGGGCATACCTTCAGCCTAAGTACATTCAGCAGCTTTCATGCATTCGCCGGCC
>NW_010966882.1:1022408-1022740 GCF_000463585.1 Tarenaya hassleriana | reverse complement strand
CTATTAAATAAGATTGCCCAAAACCCTTAAAACGCGAAAACCGAAAACTGCCCATAAGTCAGACCGTCCGTTCCAAGTCATGGAACGGACGTTCTGACTTTCTACGTAGAACGGACGGTCCGTTTTATAACGTAGAACGGACGGTCTAGTGCCTGGACCGTCCGTTCCAGACCTGGAACGGACGGTCTGGCACTTACGGAACGGTTCGTCCGTTCCTCAGCGGAACGAACGGTCTACTCACGGCTGGAACGTCCGTTCCAGGCCTGGAACGGACGGTCTGGCCGTCTGGAACCCTTCCAGCTCGTTCCGTGGTTCCTTTCTCGCGTCGTTCT
>NW_010966882.1:1018676-1019221 GCF_000463585.1 Tarenaya hassleriana | reverse complement strand
CAGTATAAGCGCTGCTGTTTCCAAAGCATATCCCCAGAAGGATTTAGGAAGATCAACCTGACTCATCATAGACCGCACCATATCTAATAGGGTTCGGTTTCTCCTTTCAGACACGCCATTCCACTGTGGCGTTCCAGGTGGAGTCAGCTGCGAGACAATCCCACAATCTGCCAGATAGTCAGTGAACTCTTGGCTCATATACTCACCACCTCGATCAGATCGAAGCAACTTGATCGTCTTGCCAAGTTGGTTCTGTACCTCGTTTCTGAAAATCTTGAACAATTCAAGCGTTTCAGACTTATGTCTCATCAAGTAGACATAACCGTACCTACTGAAATCATCAGTAAACGTAACGAAATACAGATAACCCCCTCTAGCGGGCGAGCTCATAGGACCGCACACATCACTATGTATGAGTTCTAGCAACTCTGTAGCCCGTTCTCCTTTTCCAGAAAAAAGAGATTTTGTCATCTTGCCCATCAAACATGAATCGCATGTTTCGATTGATTCATAATCAAAAGAATCAAGAAGTCCATCAGAATAAA
>NW_010966882.1:1001264-1014633 GCF_000463585.1 Tarenaya hassleriana | reverse complement strand
GTTTATTGTTTTATTTCCGATATTCACATACTTCATATGCTATTTCTTGATCTGATTCTTGGTTGAGTCTTATTCTTGGAGCTAACTATTCCCTGTGTTCGACCCTGGTACTACAGTTGGTCCGTATTCTTGCGGTATTCGCTGTATCTAGGTTTTTATTACTTGAGCTTATTTATACACCTAGATTTGCGTTATCAAGTTTTTGGCGCCGTTGCCGGGGAATAGTTTAGCGCTAGGATAAAGATTCCTTTGAATCTAGATCCTTTTTCCTTTTTGTTTTCCCTCAATTTCTTGATCTATTTTTTTGTTCGTTCTACTTTCTGGTGTGTAGGTTTCCCGGTGTATGAAAAGAAGTTCTGGGTCTGATAACCTAGTACCTCTTGATCGTGAAATCGAGAAGTCCGTTAAGCGCAATCGAAAGAGGAATAGACAACAAAGAAAGATGGAGGAACGTGCTATAGTTGCTGAGAACAACAATGATACTTATGGGGCATACCTTCAGCCCAAGTACATTCAGTAACTCTCATGCATTCGCCGACCTGATATCGACCGTAACAATTTTGAGTTTCAACCGGCATTCATCAATATGCTGAGCTCATCGGCTTTCAGAGGTAGACCTAACAAAGACCCGATCCCTCACTTGACTCGATTCAAGCTACTATGCCAGTTAGTGAGGACAGTCCGCGGAGTTACCGATGAGTCTCTCATGCTCATAGCCTTTCCATTCTCCTTAATGGATACTGCTCTGGAATGACTCTACACACTACCTCCAGATTCCATATTCTCATGGGAACAGATGCAAGAAAAGTTCATGCAGCGGTTCTTCCCTGCTAGCAAGACCCAGCTCGCGAAACAACAAATTAACTCATTTTTGCAGGAACCTGATGAATCCTTACGTGAAGCTTGAGATCGCTTTCAAGGATATCAAAGAACATGTCCTCACCATGGATGAGATAAAAGGTACCTTATTTCCACTTTCTTGAAGGGATTAAAGGAGGACACTCGGGTTCTTATTCGAGTAGCATGTGGAGGAAGCCTCAACGAAAAGTCATTCGACTTCATAGAGCAACAGATCAACAAGATGGCCAACGAGTGTACTACCTCTCACGAGTTTATCAGAAACGTTAGCCTCAAAGAAAGTCATGCAGGTAAGGAAAGTCTATCTGAAATTCAGGCATTACGTGCAGAATTGGCAAAACTTAAAATGCAGGTTGAGAATGCCCATCAGATCTCAGACTTAGACACATCAGCCAACGGGTATAAGATCGAAGAGTCTACTATGTAGATAACAACCTGTACTCAAACGTGTCCAATTCGGGGTGGAAGAATCATCCAAACTTCTCGTTCACGAATTCTCCCAACGTCTTGAATACTCCCCATGGAAATTTCGGTGGTCCGTCTAATCAGGGTCTTTCTCAAGGAAATCAACCTCGACCCCGATCTCTCCCACAACATCAGAATCAGGCCGTTCAACACTACCTAGCGCCTTTTCAATCTCAGCAGAATTACGCTCCGTCTCCGCCTCCACCACAGGTAGATTTTGACCTCGATCTTAAGTCTATGTTTGCACAGCTTATGCAGGGTCAAGAAGTCATTCGCACTGAGATGCGTGAACATCAACAGAAGACCGACGCCCATTTCAAGCTTGTCGATAATCGAATAGCTCAACTTGCTGCCTCTATACCTTCGCGACCTCAAGAATCACTTCCAGGTAAACCCGAGATAAATCCTAAAGAGCACTGCAATGCAGTGTTCTTAAGAAGCGGGAAGCAATACCTTTTCATGAGATAATCACTCAAATGCCCTCTTATGCCAAATTTCTCAAGGATATTCTGGCTAGGAAGAAGACAGTGGAGAAGGAGACAGTAGCATTAACCAAAGAGTGCAGTGCCGTTTTTCAGCACGATTTGCCCCGTAAGATGGCAGACCCAGGTAGTTTCTCCATTCCTTGCAAACTGTGCAATCTCTTTATTGAACATGCGTTATGTGATCTAGGAGCAAGCGTAAGCCTAATGCCATTGTCGATCTTCAAGAGACTAGGTGTGGGTGAACTCAAACCCACACAAATGATATTACAGTTGGCAGATATGTCGACCAAATGACCTGCAGGTATACTAGAGGATATGCCACTTAAGGTGGGTGATTATTACATACCTGTCGATTTTGTGGTTCCTGACATGATGCAGATTCAAGCATGCCTATCATTCTAGGGCGTCCCTTTCTCAACATAGCAGATGTCGTCATCCACGTCAGAGCGGGTCGTCTTACTATGTCCATTGGAGACGAGACAATAGAATTTATGCTCAATCAAAATGACAATCCAGACGAATGTGTGAAATCTATCTGTTCAGTTTACAAGCTCAAAACGCCTAAGAACCAGGACCACATACACAAGGTTAAGAGAGGACCAGATCCAGATAGGACAAAAGGTAAGAAAGAAGCTAACATGGTTGAACAGGTCACTAACTCATCAGACCATCGTGAGAACTGGCTCAAATCTCATGCATCACCACCAGATTTTTCTCTACTAGGTACGCCTCGTTTCTCAAACTCATTTTGTTGTAGAGATGCTCTTAAACTTCATGATCCAGGTTGGCAAAAGATCGATAATCTTCGCCCATTAGACCCATCTGGTAGTTGAGAGAGTTTGGTCAAGCTAAAGACCCTAAACAAGCGCTCTCGGGAGGCAACCCGAGTTCTTAGGTTAGCTTTCATTTCCTTTCTTTTTCTTTTTGCATCGAATATTGGTTTGTGTCTCTTATCTCCAGGTTGAGTTCTAATGAGGAATTGAGGAGGCGAGGAAGCTAGCTATGCGATAGACGTAGGCAGACTTAAGTGCGAGTGAACGAACATCGCGAGCTAAGTATTCCTTTCCCTTTTTTATTTGCTTCTCTTTTGACTCATCTTATTGGTTGCCTCTACTAGACGAGAATTGACACCGAGGACAGTGTCCAGTTCAAGTCTGGGGGAGAATTTGTCTAACGCCAAACCATATCCATATAGAGTAGTGTTGCATGCATTTTTCTCTTTTATTTTCACTTTTTAGTTGCATGTGCATATAGGATGCATTAGGATCATATAGTTTGTTGTTAGGGGTATGCATTTACATATAGTATTTAGGTCATATAAGATCACGTGCATAAAACCGTTTTGAGTATTGATGTAATGATCTATGATATGAGAGAGTAGAAACGTCCTGAAAACATTTGATCTGTTGAACGTGGTTATGTTTTGTTGAATTGATTGCTTGACCTTTAGGATTTTCTAGAATGGCTTGTGGGATAGAAATCGTTGGTTGGAACCCATGGGACCAATGTTGTCTAGCCAAGAGAAACGTTTCTATAAGAACCTTTCCCATGTTTGCTGAAATCGGTAAAGTCTATTATCAAATGCATTTTTATTTCTTTATGTGCAGAAAAAGCTAGTGAGCATCTCTACACTCCGGTGTCATTATCTCGTCAACGAAAATCATTCGAGGACATGAGTGCATCGATTAGATGGTTCGGGTCTAAGTTGTGGGTCGGGTCATCCAATGAAAGTCCATTCATCTCATCTGATGTGAGACCGAGCATATTCTCCGATTCATGTTGAGCAGACATGGCTGAACCCTTGCGAGAATTTTCTCGATAACGTGTTGGCTTCATGTGCGGATGGAGAACCCAACACCTCTCCGTCGAATGTCCAGATTTCTTACAATGCGCACAGAAGTATTGTTTGCGTTCTTTTGAAGAAACCATCGATGTGTTCGGCTTGTGAGCAAGGTGAGCAACCTCGGTGACATTCGAGAAGTAGTTTCGTCCTCCCTCCTCTCTTTTCAACAGTATACAGAGTTCCTCGAATGTTGGGATACGATTAGGTAGAATGGCGTGATAGGTTCGAGAAACATGCTTGGTAGATGATTGAAGTTCTTGGATTGGTTCTTGGTAGCGGTATAGATCCCATAGCTAGGAAAGACTATCCTTTAGAGAGGGAGATCATACTAGACAGACTTGATCATTGTTCACGGGGATCTAGGTCGGATAGAGGTTTCGCTCTCGATTATCATTTTGAGTTATGTCATTGTCTCGCCCTCCTTTCAGACCGCTTTTCATGGAGTATTTGCTCGAGGACAAGCAAAGGTTTAAGTTTGGGGGAGTTTGATAACATATGTTTTGGTGATATTTTGGTATAGGATGTCTAGTGCATTTTACTCGGTTTTGCATATTTATAGGCATTCTAGAGCACATTTGGTCTCGATATTGCTTGGTTGCTTTCTTTGGTGTCAAAACAAGTATTCATGCATAAAAGAGAGCAAAAGGAGTGGAAAACATGGACTACGGAACATCACAGACGAAACAGGAACATTTGGAGTTGTTTCGGGGAAAAACACGAAGCCTAAAAAGTCAGATCTTGCAAGTCCAATAACTTCCACTCTACAAGTCCAAATTCAAAGGAAGAAGCCCAGCTGCCAAGCAAATAAATAGGAGATGTCCTGGGCTTCAGAAATCATCGAGAGATCACAACAGAAGCCAGAGAACTCGAGAGAGAATCAAGACGGAGTTTTCCGGGAGCAGAGATTGAAGAATCGTCGTCGAGAGATCGCTGCGAGTTTCTTCTTATTGATTTGAACTCGTTTGTTGTTATGGGTAGTGAGTAGTCGTTTCGCTGTAGCAAGGGATTTAACCTTGTAGGGATTTGTTTGGTTTTTATTTTCCGAGACTACGTTAGCGATACTCGGCGGTTTAATTGAATTGAGTTTACTGATTTTGATCTTCTTGGCCAGTTGATTGATTGCTTTTAGATTCTGATTCGTTTTCGCTAGCGACGGAGCGAATTCCGGGACAGAGTGATCCTTTCAAGGATGAGGCATTACACATACCTGAGATTCGGGTAGAAGTCTCTCGAGGAGATGGTACAGACTTACTCTGCTAGATTCGGACACGAACCTGATAAGTATTTCCGCGGAGATGGTAGGCGAGGGGGAGTTGCAGAGACTGGCTCTCCCATTATAGTCGGTAGCATCGGTTGGAACCGACGTCTGGTGAACTCCGGTATTAAGAGGTGATCCGGAGCGAGGTGACATGTCTAGTATCGAGAGGTGACATCGATGTTAGGGTGGGGTGATGTGTTTGGGTGGAGAAAAATATGACTATGTTGGATCTGGTTGGTTGTGGTAGGGATGAATTTCGAGGAGAGAGGTGGTTGTGTTATGCGTATGGGGAGTATATGACCTAAGCATGAGGCATGTAGAGATGATTTGATGGATTACGTCCTGTGACTTGTCGCACGGACTTGATTGTAATTGCTTATATGATTCATGTGATTCCATGTTTTGATTCATTTAATAGATTACTAGCATCTATATATGTATTGCTTTTCCTGGCTCCATGAGAGCTAGAACTCCGGGTTACGCCCGAGTTCACTCTCTAAGCAATTAACTTAGGACGTTGTTACACAACGTTTTAGGTCGGGAGCAACATCTTATCACTTACCGATCGTGTATAATTATGTACTTATGATACACGTATGCTTTTTGGAAACGGTTTTGTGTTATATCGATGGTAGACTTTTACAGTTTGTAATAATTTTATCGCTACCATTCGTCTATGTATAATTATAACTGAAATAATTATGTATGAATGTTTTTCTTCCCCTAACTCTGAAAAAGAAAAGTTTTAAATTCCTACAGATTTTTAGAATTGTGTTTGTATTTTAGTTGTCTATGTGATACAACTCGTAGTGGGGGATACGGGTTACGAGCGTCACATCTGAACCCAAATCGATTCGACTGAGTGCCTATTTTCAGAAAAATTCATATTTGCTCAGAGCATGTGTCTGGTTCTTGCACTTTTTAGTTCAGTCGACCGTCTGTCCAACTTAAGTTATTACTACTTGCATAGAAATTCGCTCGATTTGAGTGTCATCCGGTTCGACTAAACTGAACGATATTTTTTAAGTTTTTATTTTACGCCATTTAGTGTATTATAGGGAATTTAGGTTGTTATTTTGAGGTTTTTGGAACCTATTTAAAAGGTCTATAACCGTCAATTATTTTAGACGATTATTTTGGATTATTTTCAATAGAGAGTTTTTTCTTCTTGTTCTTGGATACTAGTATCAAACTAAAGATTGTTTGATCTGAGTATCTCAAACGACTTATCAAATACATTCATCATCCGTATTTATGATGTCTTCTACCATGTTCTAGCATCTTTTAAACAGGTTTGAATTGAACTTATACGATCATCATCTATTGACACTACTTTTAGATTTGATTCACGTATTGTTAAAGGGTTTTCAGGATTTCCGCGTTGACTACAATTTTGTATCTAATAGAGAAATTTCGATCTAAAATCGTATCACTGTATCACTAGAAAAGTTTCTGCCAGCGCTAGCGACCGAAGACAATGTAGCCAAAAATGGTCTAATGTTTTCCTATCTTATGTAAAATCGTTCAATGAGTCTAATCCAGTGTTATTTTAGCCCTTTAAGTCTCAACCAAAGTAGAGTATTTGTGATGATGACAGAGGAGGTTCACCGTGGCGGAGGAAGAGAAGCAAAAGAAAAAATGAGGAAAACATGGGAGAGAAAGTTGATGATGATAGGGTTGTGGCATCGGGGCAGTGATCGGCGGTTGATGGTGAGCAACGAGGCAAATATGAGTGGAAGAGAGATAGAAAAGAGAATAGGATCGGCCAGGAAAGAAAAAGAGAATACAATAGAAACCCTAAAAAAATTATAATCTAGTCTTCCATTTCCCCAAATGCTATAAAGTTCTCGTAAAAATATAACAGATTTTTTCCAAATTTTTTAATTTTATCAATTAATCCGTAATCAACTTCCAGATTATAAAAAAAGATATTGCTCTACATCTGGATAAGTCATTTGTTAGAGCAGTGATCCAGTATTGGCGGCGAAGGTCGAGATCAACTAAGAGTATCCGACCAAAAAGTTCGCGCGAACCAGCTCCACAATCTTGCAGGAAGAGGACATTCGAAAAATAAATGCCGGTGGTGGTTCATTCGCTCTTTGATAGGGGGTGCATGCCTTATCCGAAGTTAGCCCCCATCGGTGTTTTCTTTGTCTAAACCAAGGCAGATCTTTCCAGGCAACAACGAGAGCTGTTCCTTCAAATTTGTTCCCATGTCTTGAAGTTCTTGAATACGGCTTCTTCTTGCTCCCAGAAGAAACCCACTCGCATCCATTACTAGCAGCTCTAATATGGGCGGATCTACTCATGTATAAGTGGGGGCACTTGCCCCCATTCACATTTTAAAAAATATATATATTACTTATAATTTGATTAAATTGTAACAATGCCCCCATTAAAATTTAAGTGGTGCCCCCTCTATTTTTTTAATCCTAAATCTTTTTTTCAATTTTTTCTTCCATCAATCTCACATTCTCCTTCATTTTTAATTTATTTTTTCAAACTCCAAATTAATTCTATTTAATCTTTTATCAAATAAAAAAATTATAAATTCAATAATAAACAAGTCCAAATAACTAAAACTAACAAAAATATGTAAGTATTCTGAATTTTATTTTAAATAATTTTTTATGTTTTTATTCATTTGTTTTTATATTTTTATTATATTAATAAATTTGTTTTTATATAAATCTCACAATTGATTTAATAAAAAAAATTGATAAATTTCTTTAAAAAATACAATATCAAAAATTTAATGATCTATTTAACAAGATAAATTCAAAATTGTTCACTTATATAACAGTTTTGAATCCAGCTAAAACAGTTTGTACAATCGAATTGATGATCGATTTTTAAATAATTTTATAGTTTGTTTTATATAAAAAAAATATTTCAAACAGTTATAAAGAAAGTTGTTATCGATGGATTTTAAAAAATGAAGAAGATAGAATTTTATAGTAAAACAAAAAATATTATTGTGATGATATATATATATATATATATATATTTATAAACGATGATATATTTTTATTAACTTTTTATATTATATATAATATTTTTAATTATTGCCCCCATTGAAAAAAAATTCTGGATCCGCCTTCGGCTCTAATCCATGCATTACGTGGGATTAAGGAATTAAAATTGATTTGCATATATATATATATATTGTGTGTGTGTGTATTGTGGAAGAGATTACGTGTATTGCAAGGGAAATGTTTGTATTTCTAGGAGTCGTGTAAATTTCCAAACCAATTATATTAATGTCGCATTCATAGGAGAAATTGCAAACAATTCAGAAACATAAGAAAATTAAAATTAAAATTCCAAAAGATAAATTAAAAGGAAATGTCAAACACTGCAATTGAAAAACTCGACATGCATTGTCAGTAAAAACTAAAAAGGTGATCTTCGACAAAAGCACTTTGTTCATCATTGCATTGCTTCTTCCGTCAAATTATCTTTTTGTCTTCCTTCATCTCTGTGCCATAAGGGTTTCTAGAGAAAAGGTTAGAAATGTGGAACCCAATTTAGAATGTTTTCATTCCAAAACGTTCCAATATTAAAATGTGGTTTTGATATTAGAAAATGTACCTTAATTTTTATTTACATAGTGATGATATACCTTTCCAAACCTTTAATCCTAATATCTTCCTAATTTTTTTATTAAAATACCAAACAATATTTTAAAAAAAATCTCATTTTTTCTCATTTAACTACCTATAATTTACTCTTAGTCTTAAATACTAAATATTAAATCTTAAACCTAAACTCTAAATATTAATTCTACTGTTCAACTTTTAAACCATAATTTTCTAAACCAATTTTAAACTTTAAATCCTATAATAACTCTAAATTATATATCTTAACTCATTAAACTAGATTTCAGAATTTACAATTTAAAATTTGAAAATTAGAATTTAAAATTTAGTGTTTAGAAGTTTAGAATTTGGATATTAAGATTAATTAAGTTAGAAATAAATTAGAAAATAAATCAGATATCTTAATATATGTGAATTTGTTTTGTTAAAATGATATATATAATTTTTTTTGTGAATATTACAAGAATATTTTTAGGTTTGTGAATGAACTGTTCATCAACGTATCGTTTGCTCTCACCATCGTTGAATAAAAATTTTAGAAAAAAATCTCGATTTCGATATCTGAAGTACTTGTTTCTGTTCAATATTTATTTATTTTTTCTATTAATCTTTATAGAAAATAATGAAAATAAAATTGAATACACGGGTAGTGGTATTTTAACATTTGAGGCACCACAAAGGCACAAATATTCGAAATCCATTTATTTGAGATTTTTGGTTTTGGGAATTTCAAATTTTTAGTAGGTGACCTAATGATAATTATAGCTGAATCTGGTAATAAATGAATTTAATTAGTTCCACCTCTTAAAAGGAAAAAAAGAAATCGTGTCGGAAACCGTCCAAACGCACTGATAATTCTATTTTACCAAATACAAAATGGAGACTATGCATTTAATCTCTATATGGCAAAGATTTATATTACGTGTTTGGATTTCAATTTTTTATTTTTAAAATAATTATTTTTATTTTTTATATTTAGTTCAGTTCGAATTTTATTTAGGATTTAATTTAAATTGGTCTTCAAACAAATATATTTATTTCTTAAAAAATTGTTTTCATTTAGTTTTCCTTTTATATTGATTTATTGAGATAAAATTATATGAATCAAAATATTATTTCGTATGAAGATTAAATATTTGATATATAAAAATGGATAAAATATTTTTTCCCAAAAACAAATCTCCACAATAAAATATATGATGTCTATAGCTATTGATAGGGGATGTCAAAATGGCCGGGTCGAGCCGACCCGACAAAAACCGGAAGAATTACGGGCCGGGCCGACCCGGTCCGAAACACATGCGGGTTTAAAATCTTGGACCCGAGGCCTGGTCCAATGGACTCTTTTCGGGTTCGGGCCCGGCTTCGAACTTTTTAAAAAAAAAATAATAACAAAATAAAAATAAAAATTATTAATAAAAAATTATCAAACTAGAAAAAAATTAATATATACTAAAGATAATAAAAAATAAAGTTTTGATAAAAATATTTATTAATATATATGTGAATTTAAGAGAAATTAAAACTCAGTTTTTTTAATTTTTATATAATAATAAAATTTATTTTAATATTAGTGAATTAATCTGTATAGATTTATGTATGTATGTATGTATATATATTTATCTATATCTATATATATTTATATTATATAATATATAATATATTTATTTTTTCGGGTTGACGGGTCGGGTTGGGCTAGTCCGGCCCGAGCCCGCATTTTGGTCCGTATTTTTCGAGACGGGCTGGCCCGATCCGATGGACGACCGGACTTCAATTTCTTAGGCCCAAACCCGTATATATTTTACGGGCGGACTCGAGCCAGGTAACGGGCCTCGGGTGTTTTTGACACCCCTAGCTATTGACCAGCAGAAACGTACTCTGATATAGTTTATTTGGTAGACACATGAACTATTAAAATTTTTATATAAATACATCAATTTTAAAATATAACTAAATTTCATAGTTGATACAGTAATAACGTTAGATATATATCGAATTTATGTTTAAAGTATTGCTATTCAACTGTTATTAATTGTTATTACTTTCTAAATACTGATATTTTAATCGTCGTTATTATTTTTGTAGATATTGATAATATTTTGAAATTTATGTTTTTATACAAAATTAAAATTAATTATTGAAAAATAATTTATTTGAATGTTATTTGATTATTTTTATATAATCTATAGAAGTTTTATTTTATTGTATTAAAAAATTACATTTTATAAAAATAATACCGGTGGAATATTTTTTTCAATATATTCTAGATTTTCTACGGATTTGAATCCAATTTGAATTTCAAATTCAAACAAGAATATTCTCTTAATATTATGCAGATTTAAAGTTTCTAAAACTTTTCACGGACCGGACTTCTCACGGGCTAGACCCGTTTTGATTCTATCAAATAAACCCAAATACAACAATCCCCCACAAGAATCAAAATAGGACATTGAGTTAGGTGAATCTAAATGCATCTCATGCAATTAATGCATTGTATGCAAATGATGTGCAATGCAAAATTTACTCATAGAGAGTCTACTGTATTCGGAAAGGTAGTTTTACCTTTGAACCTTCCATAGTGAAATACTATCGGATGTACTTGCTAAACAGTGAACGCGATGTTTTGAACTATTCAGCTTTTGTATACACCAAGACAACAGTACTCACGCAGCATCCCCTCTCTCTCTCGTTAGTCCATTTGTTGCGCCCATTATGGCCCTGGGACAACACCTGGTAGATTTCATCAAATACTCTAGAGAACTATCCCTTATGTCATTCTCATAGAAGCGGCCCACTTCATATTTGATATAGGAGATTTTTCTTTGAGAGTATCTCAATATACTCCACTCTCGTAGGAGATAAAAGAATCTTTAAGAGTATAAACTCAACCTTCCCAATTTGTATCACTCTTATCATAGGAATGTGAAGAGACATCGGTCTCAAGTGATCCCATCGACCCCCCACAATTCGGTTGTCCCATTGAACCTAACACTGGTGGTTTGTCCAGATAGGTTGGATTGCCATCATGGTGGTTTGTCATTCTATGGGCTTTAATCCCATTCTCCTAGATAATATTTCTACCTGATCTCTGTTAAGGCCTTTGGTCAGAAGATCAGCCAAATTATCTTTTGATCTCACAAAATCAATAGATATGTGATAACGCAAATCTAGGTGTATAAATAAGCTCAAGTAATAAAAAACCTAGATACAGCGAATACCGCAAGGATACGAGTCAACTGTAGTACCAGGTCGAACACAAGGAATAGTTAACTCTAGGAATAAGACTCAACCAAGAATTAGATCAGGAAATATGGAATATCGGAAATAAAACAACAAACTAACTAAAAAAAATCAGATAGATAAACCACCGTAGCTTCGGGATAACCTTAACACGTAGGGATTGTTTCTAAGGATGGAGAGTCTATGAATATCGAACTCTAATCGGGGATCTCAAGTTCTAAAATCAGATTTGGCTCTCTCAAGTCCTAAATCCACTATCCAATAATTTAACCTACCGATCTCTCAACCTAATAGATTAAAATATCAAATGCATTAACGATTACTATCACAGTTCCTAAACGATTAACCTATCTTTCAATAGTCTTAATCAATTCATTCAATGAATTCGTTCTGAATCTAAACTCCTACTTTTTTCTATATTTTTATCAGAGTTTATCAAAGTTTTACAGGATAATCACATTCATTTATAGGAATTCTAGGTCTGTTAGGACACAAAATCCAGTTGTACTTTAGTTTTGCAGAGTTACAGGTTTCGAAGATGATTTGACTCGAAAAGGAGCTTTTTGGAGGGTTAGAGATGAAGTTCGGATGAGGTACTCATATTGCGAGATCAATAACTTTCTCTACAGAATTCCAAATCATGCGAGATCTATACCATTGGAAAGAGCATTTCAAGAGCTTCGCGTAGATACCAAAATCGCATAAATCCGACATCGGAGTAGAAAGTTATAAACGAATTCGTGAAGACTAGAAAACTGCAAGTGCAAGGCCGGATCCAACTGGATCCGGTCCGGATTAAGAGGGCCGAATCCAAAGTGCAGTGGGCCGAATTTGAGCCCAGAAATCTGGACTCGGTCGGGATCCAGGTGGACTCGGACTTGTCGGGAGAAAAACCCTAATTCGTGATTTTTAGAGTTCTAATGGGAGGAGAACTCATGGGAGCCGCCCTAGGATTATAAAAAAGGCCTAGCTACGTCCTAATACAGGGGGAGAGCCTTAGAGAACACTTAGATACAGACTTTTGGAGAGCTTTTGGTGAGAGAAGAATAGAAGTTCACGGGATTTCGGGAAGAAGAAGGAAGATTTGATCGTGGAGACTACACATCTATATGAGGTTTTCTCTCCTCTATTTTATCTCTTTTCTTTTGAGCTTTTTGTTGTTTTTCATGAACCGTGAGTAGATCCACGACTATGGATTAGGGATTCGTTTGTGTTTTGGGTATGTTTGAACCCTAACTTGGATTTCGACATTATGCTTGTTTCAGTTTTAACGATTTGTGTTTTCTTTCCTATTGATGTTTGCTGATCACTTGGCCAATTGTTTTATATTCTGAATCACATAGGAATATGGGTTTGGTTTCGGATCAAAATCGATAGAATGGATCGTATTATTTGTTGGTTTAGTGCTCTATGATGTACTGTTTATGAGCTTTATTTAGATACATTTGATGTATTGATACTTTCTATGGTTTATTAGAGTATTTGATTCATTACATGTTCTTGCATACTAGATGTGTTATGAAATGCATGTATCATTATGAATGATACTTAACTCCCTAGTCTTGTGTCATTATGGGAATGATGACATAATAAGACTAGTATGATGTGTGATTGATGATCA
>NW_010966882.1:997356-1000942 GCF_000463585.1 Tarenaya hassleriana | reverse complement strand
GTGAGCGAGACTGTAGAAATGTGTGGCCGCACTATAGAAGAACGTCGTCTATTTCAGACAGTCGGACTCAGTGAACGAGAAAGCAGTCGAATCAGATAAGGTGGCTTGTCCATGCCTTATATTCGACATATGATATCGTGATACAAAAGGATCATCAAACGGAATCATCACTGGCGTTCATAGGATCACGAACAAACTCTATTCGAGATAGATAGTCATAATGTCTTGCTAAAGACCGCCTATGACTTGTGTAACCGAAATAAGAGATTTCGTGTTATACTGCTATATCGGATGAGCCTACAGGGTCACACACACAGAAAAGGACGAATGCGCGAAAAGAGACGAGAAAATCCCGGTGGAGCGGAGGCCAGACCGACCGGTCCAGCTAACCCAGACCGATCGGTCTAGACGTAGACCGGTTGGTCCAGAGGTAACGTGTGAGGTTCGGAAATTGTTCCAGACCGATCGGTCCAGACATGGACCGATCGGTCCAGACGTTAAAAAGCTCCAGACCGATCGGTCCAGACGTCGGGATTTACTAAACTCGCTCTAATTCGGGTTTTAAGTGGGATGAACTTTGAGGAACGCCACCCAACTCTTTTGGCACGATTTTCAGACTCTAGGGAGAGGTTTGGAGAGTGAGAAAGCTAAGAGAAAGATCCCTGAAATCCTTGCGTAAAGAAGAAAGCGTTCTTCAGTCCTAGCAGACAAGTTCCAACCGTTGGAATCCTTTCCGCCGTGTGGATACGTGTAGAGGGCAAGGTATTCTTCCTGCTTACAGTGATCAGACGCGTTCTTCGATTGATACAGGCCCCGGATCGATTGAGGTAAGCGTTCTAACGTTTCTACAAGATATGCATGATAGGTTGTAGGGTTTTATCAAAATTTTTGTTTTTCATCCGCTGCGCAAACCGTAGAACTGATCTCTTAGGAATTAGATTCGCTTATGAGATCCCAGAAAAACCCAACAGTGGTATCAGAGCTTGGTTGCTCTGCATGATTTTTGTTAAAACCCGATCATGCACATTAGAGGATTTGAATTGTTTGAATTCGTGTTTGCTTTGATGCTATTGATGCGCACGCACCGAGTCTTATATTTAATACCCGATTCGTACCACTATCCGCAAGTATACGGTAGTTGTAGTACCGGGGTCGAACACGAGGACTAGGATGTATTAGTCTATCTCTAAGCTAGATTAGGTGGTCAAGTAAAAATGTGGTTTGTAGTAGGTGTCGGAATACAAGAAAGCAAGTAAAATTAACGGTTTATAAAACGATGATTTAAGGCGTTGTAGGTTCGGGATCCCTCAAGATTCGCGTGGACGGTTAGTGATGCTACAATACCTATGGGTTTATCTTCCAATTGGGGGTTTCAAGCACTTCCTCTAGAGCTTGTCTCTCCCGAGCTTAAACTCACTACCTAGAGTATCGATTCACCCATTTCCCAATGATCCAAATGATCTCTAGATGCATTAATGTATCCCATCATGAACCCTAAGCAAGCTAAGCCATCTCCCAATGTGAATAACTCACTCATTTGACATTTGGTTCCAAACATCATTCCCATATCCCTATGATCAATGTGTTCTACAGTCATATCAATTAGGGTTTCAACCAAATCAATAGCATTAAGCACAAAACATCAAACCAATGGAAGAAAACTCAAAAGCATCATAGATAAGCATAGGTGTCCATACAAAAGTGGGGATCCCTCACCCACAACAAAGTCACTACTCCATAACTAGGGTTTCAAAACAGAAAGCAAAATGAAGAAACATGGAAAAGGAGAAGAAATGCTCAAGATGGTCTTCAATGGTGGTCCTCTTCTTCTCCTAGCCTCCTTGATCTCCAAAATCCCTCTTTTCTTCCTCTCCAAGGTGATTTTTCTCCAAAGTGTGTAGCCCCCCTTCTCTCTCCTCAAACTCCCCTTTTTGTGAATGTTCAGAATTAGGTCTTCTCCTCAAAACACGGGCTTTTCCTTTTTGGGCCGATTTTGTTTGTGAGCGGTCGCTCATTTTATGAGCGGTCGCTTGTTTTTTCGCGTGTCAGAGGAAAATGAGCGACCCGCCCGAAAAATGAGCGACCGGAAGAAAAATGAGCGACCCGCCTGAAAAATGAGCGACCGCCTGAAATCAAAATCGGCCCAAAAAGGAAAAAGCCCGTGTTTTGAGGAGAAAACCTAATGGGGAACTGGGACAAAAAGGGGAGTTTGAGGAGGGAGAAAGGGGGCTACACACTTTGGAGAAAAATCACCTTGGAGAGGAAGAAAAGAGGGATTTTGGAGATCAAGGAGGCTAGGAGAAGAAGAGGACCACCATTGAAGACCATCTTGAGCATTTCTTCTCCTTTTCCATGTTTCTTCATTTTGCTTTCTGTTTTGAAACCCTAGTTATGGAGTAGTGACTTTGTTGTGGGTGAGGGATCCCCACTTTTGTATGGATACCTATGCTTAATCTATGATGTCTTTGAGTTTTCTTCCATTGGTTTGATTTTTGGGCTTAATGCTATTGATTTGGTTGAAACCCTAATTGATATGATTGTAGAACACATTGATCATAGGAATATGGGAATGATGTTTGGAACCAAATGTCAAATGAGTGAGTTATTCACATTGGGAGATGGCTTAACTTGCTTAGGGTTCATGATAGGGTACACTAATGCATCTAGAGATCATTTAGATCATTGGGAGATGGGTGAATCGATCCTCTAGGTAGTGAGTTTAAGCTTGGGAGAGACAAACTCTAGAAGAAGTGCTTGAAACCCCCATATGGAGGATAACCCATAGACATTGTAGCATCATTAACCATCCATGCGATTCTTGAGGGATCCCGAACCTACAACGCCTCAAACCATCGTTTTACAAACCGTTAATTTTACTTGCTTTCTTATATTCCGACCCTTACCACAAACCACATTTTTACTTGACCACCTAATCTAGCTTAGAGATAGACTAATACATCCTAGTCCTCGTGTTCGACCCCGGTACTACAACTACCGTATACTTGCGGATAGTGGTACGAATCGGGTATTAAATATAAGACTCGGTGCGTGCGCATCAAGTTTTTGGCGCCGCTGCCGGGGACTAGGCGTTTTCGTGTTAGTCTAGATTTTTGCTAGATCACCATTGCTTGGATATTTGCTTGGATTACTTTGCGACATAACCGTTTCACAGCACTTTCGGTTCGTTTTGTCTCTTTGGTGTGCAGCTCTTCCGGTGCATGACAAGAAGCACAACCGGTAGAGATCAACTCATCTTCGACCCCGAAATAGAAAGGACCCTACGCTTCGCCCGTAGACAGCAAAGACAGTGGGGAATGGCCGAAGAAATGCTGAGAGAAAACAACGCACGAAGAGAACAACCCGAGATGGCCGAAGAGCTGTTGAGAGGGGCCAATGCCCAAAGAAGTCCAGCCCAAGCAGCCCCTAGAACGCTTCGAACGTACACACAACCGAAGCATACTCAGTTACTATCATGCATCAATCGGGGACCACTAGAAGAACTTGAACTCCTACCGCAATGCATCCAAATGCTCAACAACATGAGTTTCCGTGGGAGACCAAACGAGGACCCGAATGCCCACCTTAC
>NW_010966882.1:990891-996569 GCF_000463585.1 Tarenaya hassleriana | reverse complement strand
AAAAATCCATCTGAAACACATGGGAAATCATCGAAAAATGATCAGAATAAATGAGCGGGTCGCCCAAAAAATGGGCGGTCGCTCGGCGGGAGTGATTTTTGCTCAGAGAAAACGAGCGGGTCACTCAAAAAATGGGCGACCGCTCGTTTTTTTTTTTTGAAGAGCTGGTCGCTCATAAAATGAGCGACCGCTCACTTCCCGGTTTTTTCGATGCAAAACGGATGTTTTCTCGCACTCGTGTTGTATCTGATCGAAGAGGTTGTTACGAGAGAATTTTGGAGGTTTAGTTAAGAAAAGAGAAAAGAAACAAAGAAGGTGAAGAATGTACATCCCGGTATGAACCGGGTTGCTAGTTAAGGTCATAGCTAGACCGAAATACGGTTCAATCGATTAAAGAGAGGGAGAGTACAGAGGTACCTCCTTCTGGTCTAATACTCCCTGGATTGTATGGCTTGAGTCTTTGAGTGTTGACCATGAAAGTTCCGCCTTTTCCGTTGTCGAGTTCTACCGCTCCATGAGGGGTGACGTTCTTTATGATGAACGGTCCCGACCACCTTGATTTCAGTTTTCCTGGAAAAAGTTTTAGTCGAGAATTGAATAAAAGAACGAGGTCACCTTGTTGGAAGTTTCGATTGAGGATGTGTCGGTCGTGCCACTTCTTGGCCCGCTCCTTGTAAATCCGCGCGTTTTCATATGCGTCCAAGCGAATTTCCTCTAGGTGATGGAGCTCTAGCACTCGTTTCTCCGCTTGTGGAGCAAGTTCGGGGTCCCAATCAGTGTATGATTTCTCTTTTGAACCTTGAGATGAGTCAAGAACGGTATGGGGGGTCGACAGGATGCTTCCGGGGTCCAAATCTTCATTTCCAGGTGAAAACAGGCGGGTCGCCCATTTTTCGAGCGGGTCGCTCGCTTCTACAGTGTCTGGATCGTTTTTGCTCAGAGAAAACGGGCGGGTCGCCCATTTTGACGGGCGGTCGCTCGCTTCTACAGTGTCCGGACCGCTTTTGCTCAGACAAAACGGGCGGGTCGCTCGTTTTTTACACTGGGTCGCCCATTTTTCGTCCCGGTCGCTCGCGTGAACAGTGTCGCTGTGCAGACAAAATGAGCTGGTCGCCCATTTTTCAGGCGGGTCGCCCGCGTGAACAGTGCCGCTGCTCAGACAAAATGAGCTGGTCGCCCATTTTTTGGGCGGGTCACTCATTTTTTTCTGCACTTCATTTTTGGCTTCTTGACCGTCTAACGCTCGTCTTATCTCTTCAATCTCCTCCCAATTACTGTACAAACTTGCTTCTACGGCCATTAGTGACACTTCTAGCGGGTCTACCTCACGGAACTCTCCGATCACTTCTTCCGCCGTTGCTTCAAGTATATCCGCATAACACACCGTATCATTGGTCGAGGGCTGCTTCAAGTTCTGATCAAGTGAGAATTCAACTGTTTCATCTCCGATCTTCATAGTTAATCTCCCAGCCCGAACGTGCACTATGGCATCCGCTGTACTCAAAAATGGTCGTCCTAAAATGATTGGAACTTTGGAGTCTTCATCCATGTCTAGCACAACAAAATCGACCGGTACATAAAACTCACCAATCTTCAAAGGTACATCTTCTAATATTCCCGCTGGGTACTTGATCGATCTATCCGCTAATTGTAATGCCATCCTTGTCGGTTTTAGCTCACCGACGTTCAATTTCTTGTAGATTGACAAGGGCATTAAACTTACACTCGCTCCAAGATCACACAAGGCTCGATCGATGTCGATGTTTCCTAGCTTACAAGGGATAGAGAAACTTCCCGGATCAGCCATTTTTGGGGGAAGTTCATGCTTCATGATTGCAGCACTGATCTCGGTACTAAGGGCTACTGTTTCCTTTTCCACAACCCTTTTCCTCGCCAAGATGTCTTTTAGAAACTTCGCATATGAGGGCATTTTGAGAATTACCTCATGAAAGGGCATCGTAATCTCCATCTTTTTCAACATCTCCGCAAACTTCCCAAACTGACTTTCCTCATTAAATTTCCTTAGACGAGAAGGAAAAGGGATTGGAGGTACCTTAGGTGGCGGTGGAATGTAGATGGGTTCTTTCTCATGTTCTTGCACTTTTGGAGTGTCTTCCTCTACAGCCTTGCTTTTTTCATCTCTTGTTAGCCTTGGAGGTGATGTCTTCTCAACCATCGGAGGGGTGATCTCCGGAAGTTGTTTTCCACTCCTCAGCTCCACTGCATTGATATATTCCCGAGGGTTCATCTCGTTCTTACCGGGGAGCATGCCTTGCTGTCTTGATGAGGAGGAAGATGCGAGTTGAGCCACTTGATTGTCCAAGATCTTCAAGTGAGCTTGTACTCCTTCCAATTGTTTCTTGAATGCAATTTGCTCATTTTCAATGCTCCCAATGGATACTCCTTGCGATTTTTGACCTTGGAGAATTTGCAATAGCATATCCTTGATGTCCGGGTCTTGCTCCTTGGGTTGTACTTGCTGCGATCTGTAGTTAGAATCCCCTTGGTAGCCTTGGCTCCCTTGACCTTGTTGTTGATACTTTGATTGAAAACCCGGAGGTCCTTAATTGTTCCGTTGGAAGGCGGGTTGAGGATTAAGCGCATTCGACGTGTTCTTGTAGGAGAATTCTCTTAGCATTTCTTCGGCCATTCCCCACTGTCTTTGCTGTCTACGAGCGAAGCGTAGGGTCCTTTCTATTTCGGGGTCGAAGATGAGTTGATCTCTACCGGTTGTGCTTCTTGTCATGCACCGGAAGAGCTGCACACCAAAAGGACAAAACGAACCGAAAGTGCTGTGAAACGGTTATGTCGCAAAGTAATCCAATCAAATATCCAAGCAATGGTGATCTAGCAAAAATCTAGACTAACACGAAAACGCCTAGTCCCTGGCAACGGTGCCAAAAACTTGATGCGCACGCAGCGAGTCTTATATTTAGTACCCGATTCGTACCCCTATCCGCAAGTATACGGTAGTTGTAGTACCGGGGTCGAACACGAGGACTAGGGATGTATTAGTCTATCTCTAAGCTAGATTAGGTGGTCAAGTAAAAATGTGGTTTGTAGTAGGTGTCGGAATACAAGAAAGCAAGTAAAATTAACGGTTTATAAAACGATGATTTAAGGCGTTGTAGGTTCGGGATCCCTCAAGATTCGCGTGGACGGTTAGTGATGCTACAATACCTATGGGTTTATCTTCCAATTGGGGGTTTCAAGCACTTCCTCTAGAGCTTGTCTCTCCCGAGCTTAAACTCACTACCTAGAGAATCGATTCACCCATTTCCCAATGATCCAAATGATCTCTAGATGCATTAATGTATCCCATCATGAACCCTAAGCAAGCTAAGCCATCTCCCAATGTGAATAACTCACTCATTTGACATTTGGTTCCAAACATCATTCCCATATCCCTATGATCAATGTGTTCTACAGTCATATCAATTAGGGTTTCAACCAAATCAATAGCATTAAGCACAAAACATCAAACCAATGGAAGAAAACTCAAAAGCATCATAGATAAGCATAGGTGTCCATACAAAAGTGGGGATCCCTCACCCACAACAAAGTCACTACTCCATAACTAGGGTTTCAAAACAGAAAGCAAAATGAAGAAACATGAAAAAGGAGAAGAAATGCTCAAGATGGTCTTCAATGGTGGTCCTCCTCTTCTCCTAGCCTCCTTGATCTCCAAAATCCCTCTTTTCTTCCTCTCCAAGGTGATTTTTCTCCAAAGTCTGTAGCCCCCTTCTCTCTCCTCCAACTCCCCTTTTTGTCCCAGTGCCAAATTAGGTTTTCTCCTCAAAACATGGGCTTTTCCTTTTTGGGCCGATTTTGATTTCAGGCGGTCGCTCATTTTTCAGGCGGGTCGCTCATTTTTCTTCCGGTCGCTCATTTTTCGGGCGGGTCGCTCATTTTCCTCTGACACGCGAAAAAACAAGCGACCGCTCATAAAATGAGCGACCGCTCACAAAACGAGCGACCGCCCATAAAATGGGCGGGTCGCTCATTTTGTCTGAGCTTCCCGAGCATTCTCGAATTCTTGTTCTTCCGTGCCCGCTTCGTGAGGATTCATCGTGGAGTCTTCCTGCAAGGAAAAACAAGCAAGACAACCTACCCATGGCCATCTAACGTCCTATGATGCCTAGAATGTGAGAAGAATTGTGATGCACGACGTTATAAAACCGGTGAAAAACCCGTGTGATCAGCTATGCATGATTTGATTATGGATCTAGAGTAGCTTTTCTGTTCATTGTTGCATAATGTGAAAGAGCTTCGAATTCTGAGTTCGCAGGCGAAAACGGGGTCGAATTCGGGTCTGAAACGGGGCAGAAACGACGAAAACGATATCTGATCACGTTTTCGCCTGGACTGATCGGTCTGGTCCTCTAGACCGATCGGTCTAGGGTTTCGCAAGTCGTTTGGACCGACAGGTCCGGACTGAATGGTTTGCATGCGTAGACCGATTGGTCTGGACCATTCTGGACCAAAAGGTCTAGACCGATCGGTCTAGGACCCGACGCTTCACCAAAATCTGATTTTGCGTTCCGGGATCTGGTTTGAGCAATCGTTGCTTAAAACCGATCAACTGTGATTCAGAATAACATGATTCTCTCTTATGGATGGTCCATAGTGAATGAATGCATGTAACTTAATCAAGATATTGGATATGTTTGATTGGATGGTCCATTCGGATTATGAACAATCGTTGCACAGAAACCGATTAGATCTAGAAGTTCTACGAGTAAAGCACTTGTCAAGGCCTCGATCGTACGTGTCATGGGCCATGCCAAAGGTGGGTGTGCCGTATTATCTTGGTGAGGCAAGATGGAGAAATGGTGGTTCTCATAGCTTGAAAGTAGATGTTTGATTTAAGTGTGGTTTCGAAAATCCCTTATTTATGTAATGCTAAGCGTGTACCTCCCATTATTAGAGCGCCTGTCAAGACATCGATCGTCCGTAACACGGGTCATGCCAAAGCTGAGCGTGCCGGATTATCTTTGTGAGGCAGGGTGGAAAATCATGGTTCCCACAGTTTGAACATGGTTTACCTTAGGTTAAGTTGTCAAGTTTTGACTTGAGACTTAACGGTACAGATGAGACGAGTATGCAATGATATTTGATATCATAGTCTCATAAAAGGATCTGACAGTCACATTGGATGTGATTGACATTAGATGTCTACCTAAATAGCATAAAGATGGGTGTGACAGTCCATTCTTATGCGAAATATGGATCTTAGTCCCATATAGAAAATTATGATAGGGTTATTTTTCTGTATGGGAATATAGCTCGTTTTTGCATCTATATTGTCATTGTTTGATGATGGACTGGCTGTTGGTTTAGTGCTCTTTGATGTACTGTTTATGAGCTTTCTTTAGATATATTCGATGTATTGATACTTTCTATGGTTTTATGAGAGTATTTGATTCATTACATGTTCTTGCATACTAGATCTGTTATGAAATCCATGTATCATTATGAATGATACTAAACTCCCTAGTCTTGTGTCATTATGGGAATGATGACATAATAAGACTAGTATGATATGTGATTGATGATCATAGCGATGATCATAGGTATTAGATACGATCACTGTCATAGGTATTCGTTGAAGAACGGAATACTGGATTGACCCCATGAGATTGTCACATGGACTAGCATCATGACTTGAATCTCATATG
>NW_010966882.1:983984-990470 GCF_000463585.1 Tarenaya hassleriana | reverse complement strand
AATAGAGATTTCGGGTTATACTGCTATATCGAATGAGCCTACAGGGTCACACACGCAGGGAAGGACGAAACGTGCGAGAAAACGACGGAAAAACCGAGACGGAAGGGTCTGGAACGGACGGACCAGAAGTCCAGAACAGACGGTCCGCCGTGCCAGACCCGACGGTCCAGAAAGGACTGTCCGTTCCAGAAAGTCTGGAACGGACGGTCCACGTGAGCAGACCGTCCGTTCTACGTGCTGGAACGGACGGTCCACGTGCATTTCTGGACCGTCCGTTCCGGGCTTCAGCTTTTCCGAAATTAAACCGGATTAGGGTTAAATCACTTTATGAAAGGGAGATTAAAAACCCTAATAAAGTGAGCCGACTTCAGAACACTTTTAGCAGTTTTTGGTGAGATCCAAAAGGTTGAGAGTGTGATAAAAGTCCGTTTTTCTCGAAGCACAAATCGAATAGCGGATTCGAGTCCTAGCAGACAAGTTCCAAGCGTTGGAATCCATCCCGAAGTGTGGATACGTGTAGAGGGCAAGGTATTCTTCCTGCCTTTCGTGATCAGACGTGCTCTTCGATTGATACAGGCCCCGGATCGATTGAGGTAAGCGTTCTAACGTTTCTACGATTCAATAACATCATGGTTCTAGGGTTCTATAAATTTTTGTTTTACTTCCGCTGCGCAAACCCTAGAATCGATCTCTTAGGAATAGGATTCGCTCTAGAGATCCCAGGAATCCCAACACTGGCTGGTAGTAGTTCATAGATATGTAGACACTGATTGATGATGGACTAGCTGGTAGTTGATCATTAATACAATCTGCATTTGTTTTGTACGTTCTGTTTGTCTTTTTTTGTAGGACATGGCGTCAACCGGTAGTGTACCGAGTTTGACAATGCGATCTATCCTTGAGAAGGATAAGCTGACCGGGACGAACTTCTTAGACTGGTATCGGAACTTGAGAATTGTTCTCAAGCACGATAAGAAGTCTTACGTCCTGGAAGGGGCTCTACCACCAGAGCCTGCAGCCAATGCCACGAGAGCCGTCAAGGATGCTTGGTTGAAGCATCAGACTGACGACATCGAGATCTCCAGTCTCATGTTGGGAAGCATGGCTCCGAATCTGCAGAGGCAGTTTGAGGGGAAGAGCATGTTTGATATGATCGAACAACTCAAAACCATGTTTCAGGAGCTAGCGCGTACTGAAAAGTACAAGACGCTAAAGGCTCTAGTGAAGACGGAGATGCCGAGAGGAAGCTCTGTCAACACCCACGTCCTCAACATGCGAACTCATGTTGAGGAACTTGAGCGCATGGGAGTGACACTCGATGCAAACTTGGTTGCAGACTTGATCCTTATGTCATTGCCTGAGGACTATAACCAGTTCGTGATGCAGTACCATATGCACGGGATGACTAAGAGCTTAGCCGAACTGCATGGGATGCTGAAATCGGCCGAGCAGGATATTGTGGTGCCCAAGACTGTGCTTGCTGTTGAGAACAACTCTCGGCGGGGTAAAGCCAAAAAGAAGGTGGCGAAGAAGGCAAAGGTTGCCTCTACGCCTAAGTCTAAACCCAATAAGGGTGACTGTCATTACTGCGGAGTGTCTGGATACTGGAAGCGTAATTGTCACCTTTACTTGGAGGATCTGAAGGACAAGAAGCTTGCTGAAGCTTCTGCCTCAGGTATTCATGTTATAGAAGCTAACATCTGTACTACATCTTCATGGGTATTAGATACCGGAAGTGCCTCACACATTTGTGGAAATGTGCAGGGACTAAGAAGAAGTAGGATGCTAGCTAAGGGAGAAGCGGATCTACGCGTCAGAAATGGAGCAAGAGTTGCTGCATTGTGTGTTGGCGTTTACGATTTGTATCTTCCTTCTGGACTTGTTTTAGAGCTTAGTAATTATTACTATGTTCCTGCGATTAGTAGAAACTGTTGGTTGTAATGCTCTACGATGATCCGTGATATGACATTTTGACTATGTATTGATTCATTGGTTTATGAATGCATTACTTTTCCCGTTATATGATTAGCATGTTTGTTATATTACGGTAAATATCCTTGAATCATTGCAGATGATTCTAAATTCCCTGGTCAGTTATCATTGTGGGAACAATGATGAATTAAGACCAGCATGATGTGTGATAGATGATTATGATCATATGCATTAGATGCAAATCACAATCATGGGTTCTCGTTTGGAACGAGTTACTGGATGACCCGCATGAGATTGTCACATGGACACGAGTCATGACTTGAATCTCATACAGCGGTTCGTTATTGGATCCTCAGACCTGAGATGTCTAGAGTATCTGATATGAGGAGTGACGTGTCTTGACTGCGTCAAACGTCGTCTTTAACCGGATGATCATAACGACGTTGCTCAGATACGTTCACGAATCATATGCAGATAGTAGACATGCAATACGGGACTTGTCACCTCCTACGCAGGAGAGATGTCGCTGGGCCCCTCGTGGAAATCGGACTGTGAAAATGCGTGGCCACGCTATAGATGAATGTACATCTATTTTATCAGTCGGTTTGCCTAGACGAGTAAGCGGTTGAACTTGAAGGGTGGCTCATACCATGCCCTTGTTCAACATACGACATCGTGAGACAAAGGATCAGAACTCGAACTAATGCTGGCTTTGTTAGATCACCTCTAACTCTATTCTAGGTGGGTGGTCATGGCGTCTTGCTAGAGACTAACCATGACTTGTGGTTCGGGAAAGGTTTCCGAAGCCACTGCCACTTCGAATGGGCCTACAGGGTCACACACCATTAGGGATGGATCACACGTGAAGAGAACAACGCGAGAAAAGAGCGACGAAGCGATCTGGACGAGGGAAAGCGGAACGTCCGTTCCACGTGGAAAGCCAGACCGTCCGGTCCAAGACTTAGACCGGACGGTCCGACTTTCGGGCCGATTTCCTATTTCGCGTTTTAAGGGTTTTGGACAATCCTAATTAATATGAGAGCCGTCACAAACCCTAAAAGAAGAATCTCAGACGTCCTAGATTCTAATGAGAGCTTAGAGAAGCTTGATTTTGAGTTATAGAGATTGGAATATCGATTTCAAGTCAAGGACATCGGTTTTCTCTTCACAAATCCTAGCAGATACGTTCCAAAGTGTTGGAATTCATCCCGCCGGTGTGGATACGTGTAGAGGAGTTGTGCTTTCAACTCTCGGTGATTAAAACAGGCCCTGGATCGATTGATACTTCCAGATCTTGAAAGAACGAGGTAAGTATTCGAATCCCACGACGATATACACGATTGTTCGGGTTATTGCACAATTGGTTTTGTGTGACGTTTGGCTAGGTTTAGGTCTTTCCTTCCGCTGCGTGAAACCTAGAATCTAAACCCTAGATCGATGAGATCGCATTCTAGGAACCCGAAGGGAACCCAACAGTGGTATCAGAGCCTGGTTCTCTGTATATCGCCGTGCCTGTTGCTTGTTTGCATGATTTTAATTGTTGAGATGCATGTGAACAATAGATCTTTGTAGGTTTGCATGATTTTAATTGTTAGAATGCATGTAGACTATAGATCTATGCATGTTTTTCATGGTTTTAATGGTTAGAATGCATGTAAACATGAGATCTATGCTTGTTTGATGAATTTGATTGTTGAATGATGCATGGATGAGCTGTGGTTTTGGGAGGCTAGACGTGCGTCGAAACGGGGATGAAAACCCTAGTTTACGGGACCCGAAACCGAGATCCGAAATCTGTCCATCGCATGGACTGATCGGTCTAGAGAGTAGACTGATCGGTCTATGCGTGACGGTGGTTCTTCTTTTTGGTCAAATTAGGTCATACCGACCAGTCCAAGGGTTGGACCGATCGGTCTGGACCGATGATCAAAGGGGATTTCGAATTATGCTCAACAGACCGTCCGTTCTGGTCCTTGGACCGTCTGTTCTGGGTCTGTTGGAACGTTCGGTCTTCGGGGTCGGTCTGCATTCGGTCATCCGTTCCAGAAGGTCTGGAACGGACGGTCCACGTGTTTCTCTGGACCGTCCGTTCCAGTCTTCGGGTTTTTCCAAAATTAAACCGACAGTCGGTCTGACCTCGGACAATCCGGGATTCCGAAGATTTAGAATTTTGATCGAACAATTGTTGTGTTGGATCGATTATCAGAATCGGAATCAAAGCCTCACTTAAGACCAAGCTTGATGACAATCCAGAATTCAGAGTTTTGATTGTGCAATTGTTGTCTCGAATCAAATTTCTGAATTAGGATATTGAGAGGGTTCTGGTATCGAATCTAAAGCAAACAAATGTTGTTTGGCCAAGAGATTCTATATATAGACGACTCAAACGAACTAAGAGTAGTTCATCTGAGTTGATCAGAACAACTTGACTGGAATGACTTGAATTCAGTCAAGGTATCCTGGTGTTCAAGACAAATGAAGCCTCAAATTTAAAAATCTCAAGCTATTACCGCCCATTAGTAGAGCAACTGTCAAGGCCTCGATCGTCATGGTTACGGGTCATGCCCTAGCTGAGCGTGCCTGACTATCTTGGTGAGGCAGTATGGAGAAATCGTGATTCTCATAGCTCAAATATGGTTGAGCTTGAATTGGGTTATCAAGTCGGACTTGGACCTAATGGTAAGGATGGGATGAGGAACATGCAGTGATAGCGTATCACTATCCCATACTCATCTAGGAATCACATAGGATGTGATTGACAAAGTGTTGTCTACCTAAATAGCATGTTTTTGAGCGTCATGCCCTAGCTGACTCAAAAGCATGTGAAATATGGATCCTATCTCACTTGGAAACTCATTGAGGGTGTTTTTCTTAGTGGGAGCCTGTCATATTGCATCTATTATCTGTGTTAGTAAGTGTACTAAGTGACTTGCATATTTTCTGTCTGTTAGTTTGTCTTTTTCTGTAGTGTATATCTGTTGCAGGAATCTGGTTAATCTCACCAAGCGACCTATCCTTATGAAGGATAAGCCTCTGACCAAGGCGTCTGGATCGAGGAACGCTTCCTCTTGCTGGAACTCTTTCCAACAATCACCATATCATTCTTCCCTTGGCTCCCAGCTTTCTCTTGGAATGACATATTCAACTGATCATCCATCAATGAATTGTCCATGTCATCTAATTGTTCACGCAATTCCGAAGACATCTTTCCAAGCATCAAGCTGGACACGTCTAGATCATCATCCTCATGCTTCCAATAAGCATCAATGATCGATCCAGAAGCCTTGGTCAGAGGCTTATCCTTCATAAGGATAGATCGCATGGTGAGATTAACCAGATTCCTGCAACAGATATACACTACAGAAAAAGACAAACAAACAGACAGAAAATATGCAAGTCACTTAGTACACTTACTAACACAGATAATAGATGCAATATGACAGGCTCCCACTAAGAAAAACACCCTCAATGAGTTTCCAAGTGAGCTAGGATCCATATTTCACATGCTTTTGAGTCAGCTAGGGCATGACGCTCAAAACCATGCTATTTAGGTAGACAACACTTTGTCAATCAAATCCTATGTGATTCCTAGATGAGTATGGGATAGTGATACGCTATCACTGCATGTTCCTCATCCCATCCTTACCATTAGGTCCAAGTCCGACTTGATAACCCAATTCAAGCTCAACCATATTTGAGCTATGAGAATCACGATTTCTCCATACTGCCTCACCAAGATAGTCAGGCACGCTCAGCTAGGGCATGACCCGTAACCATGACGATCGAGGCCTTGACAGTTGCTCTGCTAATGGGCGGTAATAGCTTGAGATTAAAAAATTGAGGCTTTATTTGTCTTGAACACCAGGATACCTTGACTGAATTCAAGTCATTCCAGTCAAGTTGTTCTGATCAACTCGGATGAACTACTCTTAGTTCCTTTGAGTCGTCCATATACAAAATCTCTTGGCCAAACAACATTTGTTTGCCTTAGATTCGATACCAGAACCCTCTCAATATCCTAATTCAGATATTTGATTCGAGACAACGATTGCACAATCAAAACTCTGAATTCTGGATTGTCATCAAGCTTGGTCTTAAGTGAGGCTTTGATTCCGATTCTGATAATCGATCCAACACAACAATTGTTCGATCAAAATTCTGAATCTTCGGAATCCCGGATTTTTGATTATGAATCAATTGAATCATGCGATTCTTGTTTGATGGGCAAGATGACAAAATCTCCTTTTTCTGGAAAAGGAGAACGGGTTATAGAGTTGCTAGAACTCATACATAGTGATGTATGCGGTCCTATGAGCTCTCCCGCTAGACTAAGGATTTGTTCTTGGTATATGGCGGATTGGAAGACGAGCTCGCTATAAAGGGTTTCCAACTAATAGCCCCACCGTTTAGGCAGAAAACGTAACCTGACTGCGATCTGAAGTCATCTCTGTCGGTTTGGAAACTAGCATAACCCTTTATAGCGAGCTCGTCTTCCAATCCGCCATATACCAAGAACAAATCCTTAGTCCTTCTCAAGTACTTAAGGATGTTCTT
>NW_010966882.1:980119-980697 GCF_000463585.1 Tarenaya hassleriana | reverse complement strand
CCGAGTGAACAAGTTGAAGATGTTCAACCTGTTTCACTGCCAGTTGTGACTCAACCTTTGACGAGTGAACCTCAGAGATCAGGCAGTATTCGCCAAGAGCCAGCGAGATATGGATTTCTTGTGACTGGGAATGAGGAACTCATGTTATTAGAACATGACGAGCCTATCACATACCCAGAGGCTATGGCGAGTCCCGATTCCGAGAAATGGCGCGAGGCTATGAAGTCCGAGATGCAATCCATGTCAAACAACCAAGTATGGACTCTGGTTGATGCATCTGAAGGGATAAAACCCATCGGATGCAAATGGATCTTCAAGAAGAAGACAGACATGGATGGCAACGTGCACACGTATAAGGCACGACTTGTGGCGGAAGGATTCCGTCAGATTCATGGTATTGACTATGATGAGACGTTTTCGCCCGTAGCTATGCTGAAGTCCATCAGGATCCTACTTTCCATAGCCGCATATTATGACCATGAGATATTGCAGATGGATGTCAAGACTGCGTTCCTTAACGGGAACTTGACCGAGGATGTGTACATGACACAACCCGAAGGTTTTGTCGATCCAAGGAA
>NW_010966882.1:979687-979962 GCF_000463585.1 Tarenaya hassleriana | reverse complement strand
CTCTTTATAGGGAATGACGTTCCTACCTTGCAAGACGTTAAGTCTTGGCTAGGAACGCAGTTTTCTATGAAGGACCTAGGAGAAGCGGCCAATATTCTAGGCAAGCCCCATTGCTCTGTATTGTGACAACAATGGAGCGATCGCACAAGCGAAAGAACCCAGATCCCATCAACGATCCAAACACATACTCAGACAGTTTCATCTTATCAGGGAGATCATAGACAGAGGAGACGTGCACATTTGCAGGGTGTCGACAGATGACAACATTGCCGATC
>NW_010966882.1:977770-978404 GCF_000463585.1 Tarenaya hassleriana | reverse complement strand
CGATCGGTCTAGACGTAGACCGGTCGGTCCAGAGGTGTGTGTCCGGAAATTGTTCCAGACCAATCGGCCCAGACGTTAAAAAGCTCCAGACCGATCGGTCCAGGTCTGGACCGATCGGTCCAGACGTCGGGATTTACTAAACTCGCTCTAATAGGGTTTTAAGTGGGATAAACTTTGAAGAACGCCACCCAACTCTTTTGGCACGATTTTCAGACCCTAGGGAGAGGTTTGGAGAGTGAGAAAACTAAGAGAAAGATCCCTGAAACCCTTGCGTAAAGAAGAAAGCGTTCTTCAGTCCTAATAGACAAGTTCCAACCGTTGGAATCCTTTCCGCCGTGTGGATACGTATAGAGGGCAAGGTATTCTTCTTGCCTACAGTGATCAGACGCGTTCTTCGATTGATACAGGCCCCGGATCGATTGAGGTAAGCGTTCTAACGTTTCTACAAGATCATGCATGATAGGTTTTAGGGTTTCATCAAAAATTTTGTTTTTCATCCGCTGCGCAAACCCTAGAACTGATCTCTTAGGAATTAGATTCGCTTATGAGATCGCAGGAAAACCCAACATTATTCACATAGGAATATGGTTTAATCGATCTAGGATTGATGATAGCGTTCTTCATGCATCTAGGG
>NW_010966882.1:976471-977760 GCF_000463585.1 Tarenaya hassleriana | reverse complement strand
TCGGAAGATGACGAGTTACTCTGTAGGTAGTGAGTTAGTAGACCGGGAGATGAATTCTCTATTCTTCTTGCTTGATGATTCCCGAATACAAGTACGATGTCATGATTCTCGCATGCTTAGCATACCCATACGCGAATATGGTCCCGATACCCATGGTCATCCTTGCTAGATAGTTACATTCGTTTTTATTTGCTTTCTTATTTTATTTGCCACTAATTCCACATATTTCCACCATCACTTTTACTTGCTTGCTTGATTTGGTTTCGATTAAGATTTAGACTTAGCTACCGGTCCTTGCGTTCAACCCCGTGTTACGACGATCCGTATCCTTGCGGTGAGTTGTGAATCGGGTTATAAACTCTAGACTAGGTACACACGCATCAAGTTTTTGGAGCCATTGCTGGGGACTGGTTAACCTATTTCTAGGTCTTTATTGATTCTAGATCTTTGCTTGTGCTTAGATAGAGTCGTGCTTTTTAGAGTCTTTTTAGGTTTTTAGGTTTTTCGGTTTTTGCTTTGGTTTTTCTTTCTGATTTTCTTTGGTTTTTGTGGATTCACTTGATCTCGAGTTCTTCTTTTCCTTTGTCATTTGCAGGGTTCTAGTGCATGACAAGGAGCTCTACTCGGAGAGAAGACCTAGTTTACGATCCAGAGATTGAGCGTACTTTGAGAGATATCCGAACTCAACAAAGAAGAGAAGCCATGTCGAAGTCAAGTAGTTCGCACGACCATCAACAAGAGCGTGCGGTTCATGATGAGGAGTATCAAGAGAATCAGAACCACATGAACCAAGAGCACATGAATCCGCTCTACGATCAGTAGACCGAGGGCGTAACTACTTACGTTGCAGAGGAGACTTTGGGTTCTTACACTGCACCGAAGCACACCCAACTCCTATCATGCATCAACAGACCGCCAATAGATAGTTTCGAGCTACTGCCACAGTGCATCACGATGTTCAATGATACGTATGTACCGAGTCTAGAATTTATAACCCGATTCACAACTCACCGCAAGGATACGGATTGTCGTAACACGGGGTCGAACGCAAGGACCGGTAGCTAAATCTAAACCCTAATCGAAACTAAATCAAAGCAAGTAGAAGTGGAAGTGATGATGAAAAAATGTGGAAAGAATGGAGAATAAGGAAATAATGCAATAAAAACGAGTAAACTATCAAGCAATAGTGACTACGGGTATCGGGATCATATTCGCGTGTATGGGTATATGCTAAGCATGCGAGAATAACGATTATGATTTGTATTCGGGAATCGTCAAGCAACAAAGAT
>NW_010966882.1:969999-976416 GCF_000463585.1 Tarenaya hassleriana | reverse complement strand
TGCATGAAGAACGCTATCATCAACCCTAGATCGATTAAGCCATATCTCTATGTGAATAATACGATCTATCCAATTGATTTTGATCTGAAACCAAACTCATATCTCTATGTAGTTTAGAATCTAAGATAATTGACCAAGGGGTTAGCAAACATCAATCGAATAAAAGCGCAAATCAATAGAACCGAGACAAATCAAAACCGAAATCCAAGTTAGGGTTCAAACATACCCAAACACACAAACGAATCCCTAACCCCATAGTCGTGGATCTACTCACGGTTCATGGAAAACAATAAAAAGCTCAGAAATAAAAGAGAGGAGAGAAAAGCTCATGTAGATGTGTAGTCTCCACGATCGAATCTTCCTTCTTCCCGAAATCCCGTGAACTCTTATTCTTCTCTCACCAAAAGCTCTCCAAAAGTATGTATCTAAATGTTCTCTAAGGCTCTCTTCTGTTCTAAGACGTGGCTAGACCTTTTTTATAACCCTAAGGTGGCTCCCAAGAGTCCTTTTCCCTTTAGAACTCTAAAAATCGCAAATTAGGGTTTTTCCCCGTCGGGTCCAGTTCCACCTTCTGTTTCTGGGCCTTCTGGCCACTTGAACCGGCCCAACATAAGTGAACTCGGACCTCTTGAACCGGCCGGTTCCATTTGGAACCGGACCGGTTTCACTTTCTGGCAGATTTCTCAGGCTTCGTGATTTTGCTCATAACTTTGAACTCCGATATCGGATTTACATGATTTTAGTGTCTATGCGAAGCTCTTGAAAGGATCTTTCCAATGGTGCAAGTCTTGCATAATTTGGACTTCTGTAGAGAAAGTTATTGATATCGAAACATGAGTACCTCATCCGAACTTCATCTCTAACGCTCCAAAAACGTTCCTTTTCGCATCCAATCATCTTTGAAACCTGTAACTCTGCAAAACTAAAGCACAACCGGGTTTTGTGTCTCAACACGCCTAGAATGCCTATAAATGCATGTGATTATCCTGTAAATGTTGGGTTTCGCTACGAATTCCTAGCATGCGATCATATCGATCTAGGGTTTGGTTTACTAGGTTTCATACATCGGAAGAATAATCTAAACCTAGTCAAACGTCACACGCAACCAAAATCATCTGTAAAACCCCGTTTAATCGTGTATATCACCGTAGGAATCGAATACTTACCTCTTTCCTGAAGATCTGAAAGTAGCAATCGATCCAGGGCCTGTTTTAATCACCAAGAGCTGAAAGTACAGCTCCTCTACACGTATCCACACCGATGGGAAGGATTCCAAACGCTTTTGGAACTGATCTGCTAGGATCTGTGAAGTGAATAGGGTTTTCAAGACTTGGGATCGAATCCCTAGAACTAGAACCTCAAAAGAAACGATTTTCTTGTGTTCTAGAATCTGTCTTAGGGTTCTATAAGTCGAGTTCTTCCCTTAGGACGGCGTCCAACCCCTCTTTATAAGTTAGAAACCCTAATCCTTGTGAAAAGAGACTTTTTCCGAGTATTGACTCGGTCCGAGTCAAAACATCAGCCAAGCCCAAAACACTTTCTGGGCTTCGACTCGCATGGAACTGACTCGGTCCGAGTCAAATACTGACTCGGTCCGAGTCAAATACTGACTCGGTCCGAGTCAAATACTGATTTGATCCGAAAACGGTTTTTTCGACCAAATCCAAGTCTTCTTTTCCGAAACTTCACATATAAGTCCATCCCTAATGGTGTGTGACCCTGTAGGCCCATTCGCAGTGGCAGCAGCCTCGAGAATCATTCCCGATCTACAAGTCATGGTTAGCCTCTAGCAAGACGCCATGACCACCCACGTTGAATTGAATTAGAGGTGATCTAACCAAGGCAATAACAGCTCAAGTTCTGATCCTTTATCTCACGATATCATATGTTGAACAAGGGCATGGTTTGAGCCACCCTTCAAGTTCAACTGCTTTCTCGTCTTGGCAAATCAACTAATAAAATAGATGCAACTTCATCTATAGCGTGGCCACACATTTTCATAGTCCGACTTCCACGAGAGGGCCCAGCGATATCTCTCCTATTGAGGAGGTGACAAGTCCCATATTGCATGTCTACTATCTCCATATGATTCGTGAACGTATCTGATCAACGCCATTATAATCATCCGGTTAAAGACGACGTTTGACGCAGTCAAGACACGCCACTCCTCATATCAGATACTCTAGACATCTCAGGTCTAAGGATCCAAGAACGAACCGCTGTATGAGATTCAAGTCATGACTCTGTCCATGTGACAATCTCATACGGGTCAACCAGTCACTCCTTCACAACGAGTACCCATGATTGTGAAATGCATCCAATGCATCGATCACACCTCATGCTAGTCTTAATTCATCATTGTTCCCACAATGATAACTGACCAGGGAGTTTAGAATCATTCTATAATGATTCAAGGATACCGAAATATAACAAACATGCCAATCATATAACGGGAATGTAACGCATTCATAAATAAATGAATCAATACAAAGTCAAAATGTCATACCACGGATCATCCTAGAGCATTACAACCAACAATCTCCCACTATGCTCTATGATCTATCCTACAAGCATCTAATCCCCATACCCCTAACATGACCATCATGTTTTGACGAAGTGAGAGGCTTCGTCATCGGGTCGGCAATATTATCATCTGTCGACACTCTGCTTATCTTCACGTCTCCTCTGTCGATGATTTCTCTGATCAAGTGAAATCGCCTGAGTATGTGTTTGGATCTCTGGTGTGACCGGGGTTCCTTAGCTTGCGCAATCGCACCATTGTTGTCACAATACAACTCAATGGGATCTGCAATGCTAGGAATGACGCCCAGGTCTCCCACGAATTTCCTGATCCAAACAGCTTCCTTAGCTGCATCCGATGCTGCTATGTACTCGGCTTCTGTAGTCGAATCTGCCACGGTTGGCTGTTTGGAACTCTTCCAACTGATAGCCCCACCGTTCAGGCAGAAAACATAACCTGACTGCGATCTGAAGTCATCTCTGTCGGTTTGGAAACTAGCATCGGTATAACCACTTATAGCGAGCTCGTCTTCCAATCCGCCATACACCAAGAACAAATCCTTAGTCCTTCTCAAGTACTTAAGGATGTTCTTGACCGCAATCCAGTGAGCCTCACCTGGTGTAGACTGATATCTACTAGTCATGCTTAATGCATATGATACATCTGGGCGAGTACACAACATGGCGTACATGATGGATCCAATTGCCGAGGCATATGGAATCCTATTCATGTGCTCTTGCTCATCCTGTTGTTGGGTTTCGCTACGAATTCCTAGCATGCGATCATATCGATCTAGGGTTTGGTTTACTAGGTTTCATACATCGGAAGAATAATCTAAACCTAGTCAAACGTCACACGCAACCAAAATCATCTGTAAAACCCCGTTTAATCGTGTATATCACCGTAGGAATCGAATACTTACCTCTTTCCTGAAGATCTGAAAGTAGCAATCGATCCAGGGCCTGTTTTAATCACCAAGAGCTGAAAGTACAGCTCCTCTACACGTATCCACACCGATGGGAAGGATTCCAAACGCTTTTGGAACTGATCTGCTAGGATCTGTGAAGTGAATAGGGTTTTCAAGACTTGGGATCGAATCCCTAGAACTAGAACCTCAAAAGAAACGATTTTCTTGTGTTCTAGATCTGTCTTAAGGTTCTGCAAGTTTTTCTTAGGTTGAGGACGGCGTCCAATACCTCCTTATAAGTTACAAAACACTTTCTCGGCTTCGACCCGCATAGAACTGACTCGGTCCGAGTCAAATACTGACTTGGTCCGGTCCGAGTCAAATACTGACTCGGTCCGAG
Organism: Tarenaya hassleriana; assembly: GCF_000463585.1. NCBI lineage: Eukaryota > Viridiplantae > Streptophyta > Magnoliopsida > Brassicales > Cleomaceae > Tarenaya > Tarenaya hassleriana. The sequence continues at coordinate 972,588 of NW_010966882.1, read as the reverse complement.
TCAAATACTGACTCGGTCCGAGTCAAATACTGATTTGATCCGAAAACGGTTTTTTCGACCAAATCCAAGTCTTCTTTTCCGAAACTTCACATATAAGTCCATCCCTAATGGTGTGTGACCCTGTAGGCCCATTCGCAGTGGCAGCAGCCTCAAGAACCATTCCCGATCTACAAGTCATGGTTAGCCTCTAGCCAGACGCCATGACCACCCTCGTTGAATTGAGTTAGAGGTGATCTAACCAAGGCAATAACAGCTCGAGTTCTGATCCTTTATCTCACGATATCATATGCTGAACAAGGGCATGGTTTGAGCCACCCTTCAAGTTCAACCGCTTTCTCATTTTGGCGAATCGACTAATAAAATAGATGCAACTTCATCTATAGCGTGGCCACGCATTTTCATAGTCCGACTTCCACGAGAGGGCCCAGCGATATCTCTCCTGTTAAGGAGGTGACAAATCCCGTATTGCATGTCTACTATCTCCATATGATTCGTGAACGTATCTGATCAACGCCGTTATAATCATCCGGTTAAAGACGACGTTTGACGCAGTCAAGACACGCCACTCCTCATATCAGATACTCTAGACATCTCAGGTCTGAGGATCCAAGAACAAACCGCTTTATGAGATTCAAGTCATGACTCTGTCCATGTGACAATCTCATGCGGGTCAACCAGTCACTCGTTCACAACGAGTACCCATGATTGTGAAATGCATCCAATGCATCGATCACACCTCATGCTAGTCTTAATTCATCATAGTTCCCACAATGATAACTGACCAGGGAGTTTAGAATCATTCTATAATGATTCAAGGATACCGAAATATAACAAACATGCCAATCATATAACGGGAATGTAACGCATTCATAAATCAATGAATCAATACAAAGTCAAAATGTCATATCACGGATCATCCTAGAGCATTACAACCAACAATCTCCCACTATGCTCTATGATCTATCCTACAAGCATCTAATCCCCATACCCCTAACATGACCATCATGTTTTGACGAAGTGAGAGGCTTCGTCATCGGGTCGGCAATATTATCATCTGTCGACACTCTGCTTATCTTCACGTCTCCTCTGTCGATGATTTCTCTGATCAAGTGAAATCGCCTGAGTATGTGTTTGGATCTCTGGTGTGACCGGGGTTCCTTAGCTTGCGCAATCGCACCATTGTTGTCACAATACAACTCAATGGGATCTGCAATGCTAGGAATGACGCCCAGGTCTCCCACGAATTTCCTGATCCAAACAGCTTCCTTAGCTGCATCCGATGCTGCTATGTACTCGGCTTCTGTAGTCGAATCTGCAACGGTTGGCTGTTTGGAACTCTTCCAACTGATAGCCCCACCGTTCAGGCAGAAAACATAACCTGACTGCGATCTGAAGTCATCTCTGTCGGTTTGGAAACTAGCATCGGTATAACCACTTATAGCGAGCTCGTCTTCCAATCCGCCATACACCAAGAACAAATCCTTAGTCCTTCTCAAGTACTTAAGGATGTTCTTGACCGCAATCCAGTGAGCCTCACCTGGTGTAGACTGATATCTACTAGTCATACTCAATGCATATGATACATCCGGACAAGTACACAACATGGCGTACATGATGGATCCAATTGCCGAGGCATATGGAATCCTACTCATGCGCTCTTGCTCATCCTGTGTCTTTGGACACTGAGTCTTGCTAAGAGCAACGTCATGTCCCATTGGCAAGGCACCCCTCTTGGAGTCTTGCATCTTGAACCGATTCAAGACCTTGTCAATGTATGTACTCTGACTTAGACCAAGAAGCCTTCTCGATCTATCTCTATAGATCTTGATTCCTAGAATATAGGCGGCTTCTCCTAAGTCCTTCATCGAAAAAACTGATCCTAGCCAGGATTTTACTCCTTGCAAGGTAGGAATGTCATTTCCGATGAGCAATATATCATCCACATAAAGTACAAAGAAGACCACTGCGCTCCCACTGACCTTCTTGTAAACACATGACTCATCTTCGTTTTGCAGGAAGCCAAACATTTTGACTGCCTCGTCAAATCGAAGATTCCAGCTCCTCGAAGCCTGCTTCAATCCATAAATGGATCTCTGAAGCTTGCACACCTTCCTCGGACTCTTAGGATCAACAAAACCCTCGGGTTGTGTCATGTACACATCCTCGAGCAAATTCCCGTCTGAAAGTAGCAATCGATCCAGTGCCTGTTTTAATCACCAAGAGCTGAAAGTACAGCTCCTCTACACGTATCCACACCGACGGGAAGGATTCCAAACGATTTGGAACGAATCTGCTAGGATTAGTGAAGAAAAGGGTAATAGAAATCGAAGAGAACAGGTTCTCTAGGGTTCTAGGATGTTTCTCTGAGTTTTAGGTCGGCCTTAATTAAGTTTGGACGAAATCCCAAACTTAAATAAGATTAGAAAACCCTAAAAACGAATATTTGGAAATTTTCCGGATCCCGGTCCGCCGGACCAGGAGCTTGGCGGACCAAGCTTAGTCCGAGGCCCACGGACCGGCTGACCTGAAGGCTTGGTTCGGCGGACCACGTGTGGTCAGCTCCGGACCAAGACCCTTCTTGGTCAGCTC
>NW_010966882.1:968137-969510 GCF_000463585.1 Tarenaya hassleriana | reverse complement strand
CGTCGGGATTGTATTCGCGTGTATGGGTATATGCTAAGCATGCGAGAATAACGATTATGATTTGTATTCGGGAATCGTCAAGCAACAAAGATCTAGAATTCACCTCTCAGTCTACTAACTCACTACCTACAGAGTAACTCGTCAATCTCTCGATCTATTCAAGTTAACCCTAGATGCATGAAGAACGCTATCATCAACCCTAGATCGATTAAGCCATATCTCTATGTGAATAATACGATCTATCCAATTGATTTTGATCTGAAACCAAACTCATATCTCTATGTAGTTTAGAATCTAAGATAATTGACCAAGGGGTTAGCAAACATCAATCGAATAAAAGCGCAAATCAATAGAACCGAGACAAAAATAACACTCTTCCTTCTTGGACTCAGGCTTAGGTTCAATGACAACGCTTGCCACTTTCCTCTTGCCCTTGCCCTTGGAACGTTTCTTTTTGGTGGAACTCTTTCCAACAACTACCATATCATTCTTCCCTCGGCTCCCACCTTTCTCTTGGAATGACACATTCAACTGATCAACTATCAAAGAATTGTCCATGTCCTCTAATTGTTTATGCAATTCCGAAGGCATCTTTCCAAGCATCAAGCTGGACACGTCCAGATCATCATCCTCATGCTTCCAATAAGCATCAATGATCGATCTAGAAGCTGTGGTCAGAGGCTTATCCTTCATAAGGATAGATCGCATGGTGAGATAAAACAGATTCCTGCAACAGATATGTTCTACAGAAAAAGACAGACAAACAGACAGAAAATATGCAAGCCGCTTAGTACACATACTAACACAGACAATAGATGCAATATGACAGACTCCCACTAAGAAAAACACCCTCAATGAGTTTCTAAGTGAGCTAGGATCCATATTTCACATGCTTTTGAATCAGCTAGGGCATGACGCTCAAAAACATGCTATTTAGGTAGACAACACATTGTCAATCACATCCTATGTGATTCCTAGATGTGTATGGGATAGTGATACGCTATCACTGCATGTTCCTCATCCCATCCTTACCATCAGGTCCAAGTCCGACTTGATAACCCAATTCAAACTCAACCATATTCGAGCTATGAGAATCACGATTTCTCCATACTGCCTCACCAAGATAATCAGGCACGCTCAGCTAGGGCATGACCCGTAACCATGACGATCGAGGCCTTGACAGTTGCTCTACTAATGGGCGGTAATAGCTTGAGATTTCATGAGGCATATGTGACTTGAACACAATGAAATCTTGACTGAATTCAAGTCAGTTCAATCAAGATGTTCCGATCATATCGGTAGAATCAGAATCTCGACTTAGACACTTGAAACGATGCAACAATTGCATCTAACAAAGTCTAACGAACTGACTC
>NW_010966882.1:962550-967273 GCF_000463585.1 Tarenaya hassleriana | reverse complement strand
CGAGCTTCCGGACCTCCCGGACTGACCAAACTTGGTCCGGGGCTGACCAAACTTGGTCAGCTCCGGACCAACGCACTGAAAACTCCTTTTCCCGAACCACAAGTCATGGTTAGCCTCTAGCAAGACGCCATGACCGCCCACGTTGAATTGAGTTAGAGGTGATCTAACCAAGGCAATAACAGCTCGAGTTCTGATCCTTTATCTCCCGATATCATATGTTGAACAAGGGCATGGTTTGAGCCACCCTTCAAGTTCAACTGCTTTCTCGTCTTGGCAAATCGACTAAAAAAATAGATGGAACTTCATCTATAGCGTGGCCACGCGTTTTCATAGTCCGATTTCCACGAGAGGGCCCAGCGATATCTCTCCTATTGAGGAGGTGATAAGTCCCATATTGCATGTCTATTATCTCCATATGATTCGTGAACGTATCTGATCAACGCCGTTATAATCATCCGGTTAAAGACGACGTTTGACGCAGTCAAGACACGCCACTCCTCATATCAGATACTCTAGACATCTCAGGTCTGAGGATCCAAGAACGAACCGCTGTATGAGATTCAAGTCATGACTCTGTCCATGTGACAATCTCATGCGGGTCAACCAGTCACTCGTTCACAACGAGTACCCATGATTGTGATATGCATCCAATGCATCGTTCACACCTCATGCTAGTCTTAATTCATCATTGTTCCCACAATGATAACTGACCAGGGTGTTTAGAATCATTCGATAATGATTCAAGGATACCGAAATATAACAAACATGCCAATCATATAACGGGAAGAGTAATGCATTCATGAACCAATGAATCAATACAAAGTCAAAATGTCATATCACGGATCATCCTAGAGCATCATAACCAACAGTAAAACCTAGACAAACTCTTATAAAAATATATAGAAAAATAAGAGTTATCATTCAGTCAGGCGAGTTTCAGAGGGCGGCCTACAGAGGATCCCATTGCTCACTTGACTCAGTTTAAGATGTTGTGCAGATCAGTTAGGAAGACACGAGGGATGACTATCGAGGATGTATATCTGGAGGCCTTTTCTTTTTCATTGATGGATCGGGCGAGCGATTGGCTCTATACACTTGAGCCGAACTCGATTACGACATGGGAGGAGCTAGAGGAGCAGTTCATGGCTAAATACTACTCCCCAGAGAAGACCCGAGCTGCATAGAGAGCCATACACAGCTTCACTCAGGAGAGTGATGAGATTTTATACGATGCATGGGAGAGATTTAAAGGTTATCAGCGCCTTTGTCCACACCACGGCATGGATAAGCGACTGTTGCTTTCCACGTTCATCCACGGACTGAGAGACGATACTAGAGCATGAATGGACGCAACTTGTGGAGGGAGTGTATATGGCATTCCCTTTGACACCCTAGAGATGCAGATTGCTAAGATGGCTAAGGCAAGAGGGATGTCAGGAGATAACATCAGACGCTCTACAGGACGGATAGATTTGAGCGTGTCCGCAGTCTTGAAGGTAGTCATGTCTGATTTATCGGCGATCAAGCGGCACATGAGACTCAAGAATACGTCTAACCCACAGAAAGTCCAGTCTGGAATGTTTTCGGTTGATCAGGTCACATCAAAAGAAGAATAAGTTGAGGACGTTAACATAGGAAGGAATCAGTACCAGAATCCTTCTAATCTCTACAACCCGAACGCGCCTAGGAATCATCCCGGTCTCTCCTACGGAAACCCGAGCGGAGCATTGAATGCACAACAACATAGAATTCCTCAGAATCCGCCGGGCTTCACTCAGTCACGTTTTCAGGGGTAGAATCAGGGATATGCGCAGCAGAATCCAGGATACGGGCAGCAAAATCAGGATTACTGAGCGCCTCAACCTGCGAAGAACGACGAAGCGGACATCAAGACGATGCTTGCCCAGCTAATGCTCGATCATAAGACATCATTTACTGAGTTGAAGACCGAGATACAGAGCATAAAAGTCAGGCAAGACACTTTTTAGAGGAGATTAGATGGAGTTGAGGTTCATCTAAAGCATGTAGAAATGCAGATTGCGTAGCTTGCATCACAACCCTCTAGACAGAAGGGCACATTTCCTGAAAAGCCCGAACCGAATCCATGAGAACACGTCAACGTCATTCAGCTTATAAGTGGAGAGAGCCTGCCTGAGACGGTCCCTATTACTGCCACAGAAAAAGGGATGACGTCTAGATACACTACTGAAGAGAAAGGGACAACCATTGCTATCAAGATGCCTCAAGTAAATGCAAAGGAAGCCGAACCGCCGTAGGTAGCTCCTCCACCTAAGGTACCACCCGTTCCTTTCCCTTCTCGATTGAAGAACATGCCGAGGATACACAGTTGTCTAGATTTGTTGATATGCTCCGAAAGTTAGAGGATGTGAAGCCCTTTCATGAGTCAATGCTACAGATACCCTCTTATGCGAAATTTGTGAAAGATATCTTGACTAAGAAGAGGGTGATTGGGAAGGAGACAGTAGCCTTGAGCATAGAGGTGAGGGATGCGATTCTACAGCATGAGTTGCCACGAAAGAGATCGGATCCAGGTAATTTCTCGATTCCCTGCAAAATCGGAAACATTGAGATTGATCGTGCGTTGTGCAATCTGGGTGCCAGTGTGAGCTTGCTTCCATTGTCTATCTATAAGAAGCTCAACATTGGAGATCTTAAGCCGGCGAGAATGGCACTACAATTTGCGGATAGATCCGTCAAGTATCCTGCAGGTATTCTCGAGGATGTCCCATTGAAAGTCGAGGATTATTATGTTCCCGTTGATTTTGTTGTTTAAGACATGGACGAGGACTCGAAGATACCTATCATACTAGGCTGACCGTTCTTAAACACGGCCGATGCGGTGGTTCATGTTCGTGCCGGTCATCTTACGATGAAGATAGGTGACGAGACTGTTGAGTTCACCTTAGATCACAACATAAAGCAGCCTCCACCACCGATTCAGCATGCTATGTCGATGCGCATGAGATTCTGACTTAAGAAATCTTCGATCAGTTTCGAAAAGTCGATCCTCTAGAGATATCTCTCCTTGCGTCAAAAGAGAGCATATACAACAATTGGGAGGATATCCGGGAGCTTACTCGAGCATTGAATGATGGAACGGACGAAGATCATATTTTACAGACGTTGGATCCGGACCGGATCACGATGCACAGCTCCGAGGCTTCTTCAGGTGAGGTGGATCCGGACCTAGTTTCAAACCGAGCTCACCTGTATCCGGACCGGATCCAGTCTCTGAGCACTTCGAGCGTTTTTCACATTGACACGTCTGATTTCTCTACGAATGTCTCCGAGCCCTCCACAATGATTACTAAAGATGTTCTAGAGACCAGAGAGCCATCATTAGCATGGGGACGCTGAATAAAGCGGATTGGAGTCTAGAGAACGCCCCCCGAAAGTGAAGCTGAAGCCCTTACCTCAAGGGCTTATGATAAAGGAGGACACACATACGGATAGGAACACAGGACCAACATTGGAGAGATGTACATATCCTGCTCATAATTCTATATCCGTGTTTGAACCTCCCATTACAGGTTGTCGAGTAGGGAAAATGACCAAGAGATTATCGAAACGAGCAAAATCATCGCTCAAACGTCCACCAAGATTCACCTCCTTCACAAGTTTGGAAACTCAAGGAGGATAGACGGCTCAAGCACCCACGAAGTCCAAAATGTTGGTTGTAATGCTCTAGGATGATCCATGATATCACATTTTACTTTGTATTGATTCATTGATTTATGAATGCATTATTTATCCGTTATACGATTAGCATGTTTGTTATATTTCGGCATCCTTGAATCATTAGAGAATGATTCTAAACTCCCTAGTCAGACATCATTGTGGGAACAATGTTGAATCAAGACTAGCATGAGGTGTGATCAACGCATTGGATGTAGATCACAATCATGGGTACTCGTTGTGAACGAGTGACTGGATGACCCGCATGAAATTGTCACATGGACAGAGTCATGACTTGAATCTCATACAGCGGTTCATTTATGGATCCTCATACCTGAGATGTCTAGAGTATCTAATATGAGGAGTGGCGTGTCTTGACTGCGTCAAACGTCGTCTTTAACCGGATGATTATAACAGCGTTGATCAGATACGTTCACGAATCATATGGAGATAGTAGACATGCAATATGGGACTTGTCACCTCCTTAACAGGAGAGATATCGCTGGGCCCCCTCGTGGAAGTCGAACTATGAAAACGCGTGGCCACGCTATAGATGAAGTTGCATCTATTGTACTAGTCGATTTGCCAAGACGAGAAAGCAGTCGAACTTGAAGGGTGGCTCAAATCATGCCCTTGTTCAACTTAGTATATCGTGAGACAAAGGATCAGAATTCGAGCTGTTAATGCCTTGGTTAGATCACCTCTAACTCAATTCTAAATGGGTGGTCATGGCGTCTTGCTAGAGGCTAACCATGACTTGTGGTTCGGGAAAAGTTCCTAAAGTCACTACCACTTAGAATGGGCCTACAGGGTCAACACCAATAGAGATTGACTTATACGTGAAGAATACGAAGAATGGAAACGAGATTTGACCGAAACGAGCATGAAAAGGAGTTTTCAGTGCGTTGGTCCGGAGCTGACCAAGTTTGGTCAGCCCCGGACCAAGTTTAGTCAGTCCAGGAGGTCCGGAAGCTCGGTCCGTGGTCATCTGTCCAGGTCTGGTCCGGCTGACCAAGAGTTGGTCAGC
>NW_010966882.1:957390-961942 GCF_000463585.1 Tarenaya hassleriana | reverse complement strand
TAGGAACCGTAGATAACCCCAACAGTGGTATCAGAGCCTGGTTCTCTGTATATCGCCGTGCTTGTTGTATGATTGCATGATTTAATCGTTAAATTGCATGTAATCATTGAATCTATGCATGTTTAATGATATTTTTTATTGTTGAATGATGCATGGATGGTATGGAGTCTGAGACGGGTTAACGGTGCGTCGAAACCGGGACAAAACCCTGATTTTCGAAGCCCGAAAAATCTGTTTCGAGTCTGATTTGTCCGCGGTCAGCCGGACCAAGAGTTGGTCAGCCGGACCAGCAGACAGATCAGATTCTGGACCGAGTGTTTGGTCAGGAGGACCAAAGTTCTCGCTGGTCAATCCCAGACCAAGAGTTGGTCCGGCGGACCAGGCGAGAACAAAGGTCCGAGACGAAGACCGGCGGACTGACCAAGGAAATGGACTGAGTTGGTCCGGAGCTGACCAAGTTTGGTCAGCCCCGGACCAAGCCCAGTTGATCTGCGCTCCGCTTTCTCTGGTCAGCTCGGAGCAGACAGGGAACGGACTGACTCGGTCCGGAGCTGACCAAGTTTGGTCAGTCCCGGACCAAGCTCAGTTTTCGAACTGAGTCCGATTCCAGGTCAGCTCGGAGGAGTAGGAGAAGACTGAGTTGGTCCGGAGCTGACCAAAAGTTGGTCAGCCCCGGACCAAGTTCAGATTTTTCTCAAAACGGACAATTCGGCGGACGAGAGAAGCTGACCAAGGTCAATCTGGCGGACCAGATTCTGGTCAGCTCCAGACTGGACCTCAGACATTTCTCAAGTCCGAAATTTTGTCCTCTTCCTCATGATTAATCTCAAGCTATTACCGTCCATTAGTAGAGCAACTGTCAAGGCCTCGATCGTCATGGTTACGGGTAATGCCCTAGCTGAGCGTGCCTGATTATCTTGGTGAGGCAGTATGGAGAAATCATGATTCTCATAGCTCGAATATGGTTGAGCTTGAATTGGGTTATCAAGTCGGACTTGGACCTGATGGTAAGGATGGGATGAAGGACATACAGTGATAGAGTATCACTATCTCATACTCATCTAGGAATCGTATATGATATGATTGACAATGTGTTGTCTACCTAAATAGTGTTGGTTTAGTGCTCTATGATGTACTGATTATGAGGTTTGTACAGATACATTCGATGTATTGATACTTTCTATATGTTTTTTTATGAGAGTATTTTGTTCATTACATGTTCCTGCATGCTAGATCTGTTATGAAATCCATGTATCATTATGAATGATACTAAACTCCCTAGTCTTGTGTCATTATGGGAATAACGACATAATAAGACTAGTATGATGTGTGATTGATGATCAGATAGATGATCATAGGTATTGGATACGATCACAATCATAGGTATTCGTTGCAGAACGGAATACTGGACTGACCCGCATGAGATTGTCACATGGACTAGCGTCATGACTTGAATCTCATACGACGATTCCATGATTGGATCCTAAGACCTGAGATATCTACAGAATCCAACATGAGGAGTTGCGTGCTTTGATTACGTCAAACGTCCTGCGTAACAGGAGGACTATAAAGGCGTGTATCAGGTACGAAACGAATCATGTACTGGATTGTAGATAGTCAATACGGGATTTGTACCTCTCGTAAAAGAGAGAGATATCGTTGGGCCCCTCGTGTGAGCAAGACTGTAGAAATGTGTGGCCGCACTATAGACGAACGTCGTCTATTTCAGACAGTCGAACTCAGTGAACGAGAAAGCAGTCGAATCAGATAAGGTGGCTTGTCCATGCCTTATGTTCGACATATGATATCGCGATACAAAAGGATCATCAGTCGGAATCATCACTGGCTTTCGTATGATCACAAACAAACTCTATTCGAGATAGGTAGTCATAGTGTCTTGCTAGAGACCGCCTATGACTTGTATTCCCGGAATGGAGATTCTGTGTTTTACTGCTATTCCGGATGAGCCTATAGGGTCACACACAATAGGGATGGACAAGTACGTGTGCTAAATTATCCCGATTAGGAATCCTAATTGGATTGAGATTCCTAATTGGAATAGGAATCCTAATGGGATTAGGAATCCTATTATGTATAGGAATCCTAATGAGATTAGAATTCTATTACATCTAGGAAACCTAATGAGATTAGAATTCTAATAGGTTTAGGAAACCTAATTAGATTAGGATTCCTAGTAATCTATTCCTTGTCAAATTAGGATTTTTGGAAAGTCTATATAAGGAGAATGTCTTCTAGGGTTTTAAGTGAAGAAGAAAAAAGGAGAAGAAAAAAAAAAGGAAGAAAAATAAAATCTTAAGCCTCCAACAACCTTGCACACAAGAGAGATCGAGATCTCTAGTCCTAGCAGACAAGTTCCAAGGTGTTGGAATCCATCCCGACGTGTGGATACGTGTAGAGGGCGAGGTATTCTTCCTGCCTAGAGTGATCGGACGAACATATCAATTGATATAGGCCCCGGATCGATTGAGGTAAGCGTTCTAACGTTTCTATGATTCAATAGTAGTATGGTTCTAGGGTTTCATTAAAAATTTTGTTTTATATCCGCTGCGCAAACCCTAGAATCGATCTCTTAGGAATTAGATTCGCTCATGAGATCCCAGGAAACCCAACAAATAGCATGTTTTTTGAGCGTCATGCCCTAGCTGACTCAAAAGCATGTGAAATATGGATCCTAGCTCACTTGGAAACTCATTGAGGGTGTTTTTCTTAGTGGGAGCCTGTCATATTGCATCTATTATCTGTGTTAGTAAGTGTACTAAGCGACTTGCATATTTTCTGTATGTTTGTTTGTCTTTTTCTGTAGTATATATATGTTGTAGGAATCTGGTTAATCTTACCATGCGATCTATCCTTATGAAGGATAAGCCTTTAACCAAGGCTTCTAGATCGATCATTGATGTTTATGGGAAGCATATGGATGATGGTCTAGACGTGTCCAGCTTGATGCTTGGAAATGGAAAGAGTTCCAACAAAAGGAAGCGTTCCCAAGGTAAGGGCAAAAGGAAATTGACAAGTGTTGTCACTAAGCCTAAGCCTAAACCCAAGAAAGAAGAGTGTTATTTCTGTCATGCTGTTGGGCATTGGTATAGAAATTGCAGACTCTACCTGGAAGATCAAAGGAAGAAGAAGGTTGCAGAAGCTTCAACTTCTGGTATCTTCGTTATAGAGGCCAACTTGTGTACTTCTTCTTCATGGGTATTAGATACCGGATGTGCCTCACACATTTGTGGAAATGTGCAAGGACTTCGAGGAAGTAGACAATTGGCAAAGGGAGAAGTAGATCTCCGGGTCGGGAATGGAGTAAAAGTTGCTGCATTAACCGTCGGGACTTACGATCTCACTTTACCTTCTAGCCTTGTATTGGATTGTATGATTGTTATTTTGTACCTGCCATCAGCAGGAACGTCATATCGATTTCATGTTTAGACTCGGATGGTTTCAGATTTGTTATTGAGAACAAATGTTTGTCCATTTATAGAGGCAATTTATTCTATGGTAAGGGTTACCAGTTTAATGGCCTTTATGTTTTGGAAGATGAACCATCTAGATACAGGTCGATCTATAACGTAAGTACCAAGCGGTTTAAGCCGAACGACTTAAACCCGATCTATCTCTGGCATTGTCGACTTGGTCACATCAATGAGAAACGCATAGCGAAGCTTCATTCTGATGGACTTCTTGATTCTTTTGATTATGAATCAATCGAATCGTGCGATTCTTGTTTGATGGGCAAGATGACAAAACCTCCTTTTACTAGAAAAGGAGAAAGGGCTACAGAGTTGTTAGAACTCATACATAGTGATGTATGCGGTCCTATGAGCTCACCCGCTAGAGGAGGTTATCTGTACTTTGTTACGTTTACTGATGATTTCAGTAGGTACGATTATGTCTACTTGATGAGACATAAATCTGAAACACTTGAATTGTTCAAGATTTTCAGAAACGAGGTACAGAACCAACTTGGCAAGACGATCAAGTTGCCTCGATCTGATCGAGGTGGCGAGTATATGAGCCAAGAGTTCACTGACTATCTGGCAGATTGTGGGATTGTCTCACAGTTGACTCCACCCGGAACGCCACAGTGGAATGACGTGTCCGAGAGGAGGAACCGAACCTTATTAGATATGGTATGGTCTATGATGAGTCAGGTCGATCTTCCTAAATCCTTCTGGGACTACGATCTGGAAACAGCTGCACTTATACTGAACAACTGTCCAACAAAGTCGGTTCAGAAGACACCATATGAGATATGGACTGAGAAGCGTCCCAGGTTAGCGCTTATGAAGATTTGGGGATGCGACGTTTATGTGAAACGTCTGGCTTCTGATAAGCTATCCGCCAAATCTGATAAATGCATATTTGTGGGTTACCCTAAGAAAACTAAAAGGTACTGGTTCTACAACCCATCTGAGAACAAAGTGTTTGTTGCTCGGAATGGATCTTTCTTGGAGAGAGAGCTCGTCTCCAAGAGAGTCAGTGGGAGTAGAATAAATCTCGAAGAAGTTCGAGAACCACAAATAGTCGAAGAACC
>NW_010966882.1:936834-954408 GCF_000463585.1 Tarenaya hassleriana | reverse complement strand
GCTTTCGGGAGAGTTTTTGCAAGAAACTTCCGAAAGTGCTCTCAAAATCTCTCAAAAATGGAATCAATCTCATACCCAACTTATTCTGACATCTTTAGTATATAAACACCAAAGATCATCACCAAAAGTTGCAAAATCTGCAGTTATTACGCGGAAATTACGTACACATTCTTTCCCCATGGAAAGAACTGCTCTGATATCAAAGCTGTGACATCTGTAACCCGTATCCCGCAATACGAGTTGCGTTACATGGATAACTAAAATAAAAATATAATCCCAAAAATCCGCGGGAATTTAAAACTTTTCTTTTTCAGAGTTTAGCAGAAGAAAAACATTCATACATACATATATAATACATTATTCCAGAAATAATTATACATAACGAGTGGTAGCGATATCATTATTACAAACCGTGAAAGTCTACCACCGATATAATATAAAACTGTTTTTCCAAAAGCATAAGCATATCATAAATATGTAATTATACATGATCAGCGAAACAGGTAGCCCAGGCATCAAGACCGTCCGTTCTGCGAGGGAAAGCGGAACGTCCGTTCCACGTGGAAAGCCAGACCGTCCGGTCCAAGACCTAGACCGGACGGTCCGATATTCGGGCAGATTTTCTATTTCGCGTTTTAAGGGTTTTGGACAATCTTAATTAATGAGAGAGCCGCCACAAACCCTAAAAAGAAGAACCTCATACGTCCTAGATTCAGAAAGGACAATCTTAATTAATGAGAGAGCCGCCACAAACCCTAAAAAGAAGAACCTCATACGTCCTAGATTCAGAAAAGAGCTTAGAGAAGCTTGATTTTGAGTTCTAGTGATTGGAATATCGATTCCAAGTCAAGGACATCGGTTTTTCTCTTCACGAATCCTAGCAGATACGTTCCAAAGCATTGGAATTCATCCCGCCGGTGTGGATACGTGTAGAGGAGTTGTGCTTTCAACTCTTGGTGATTAAAACAGGCCCTGGATCGATTGATACTTCCAGATCTTGAAAGAACGAGGTAAGTATTCGAATCCCACGACGATATACACGATTGTTCGGGTTATTGCACAATTGGTTTTTGTGTGACGTTTGGCTAGGTTTAGATCTTTCCTTCCGCTGCATGAAACCTAGAAACCAAACCCTAGATCGATGAGATCGCATGCTAGGAACCCGAAGGGAACCCCAACATACTCGTCCAGATGTATCATATGCATTGAGCATGACTAGTAGATATCAATCTACACCAGGTGAGGCTCACTGGATTGCGGTCAAGAACATCCTTAAGTACTTGAGAAGGACTAAGGATTTGTTCTTGGTGTATGGCGGATTGGAAGACGAGCTCGCTATAAGTGGTAATACCGATGCTAATTTCCAAACCGATAGAGATTACTTCAGATCGCAGTCAGGTTATGTTTTCTGCCTGAACGGTGGAGCTATCAGTTGGAAGAGTTCCAAACAGCCAACCGTTGCAGATTCGACTACAGAAGCCGAGTACATAGCTGCATCGGATGCAGCTAAGGAAGCTGTTTGGATCCGAAAATTCATGGGAGACCTGGGCGTTATTCCTAACATTGCAGATCCCATTGAGCTGTACTGTGACAACAATGGTGCGATTGCGCAAGCTAAGGAACCCCGGTCACACCAGAGCGAATGGGCCTACAGGATCACACATCAATAGGGATGGACTTATACGTGAAGAATACGAAGAATGGAAACGAGATTTGACCGAAACGAGCATGAAAAGGATTTTTCAGTGCGTTGGTCCGGAGCTGACCAAGTTTGGTCAGCCCCGGACCAAGTTTGGTCAGTCCAGGAGGTCCGGAAGCTCGGTCTGCGGTCATCTGTCCAGGTCTTGTAACGACCCGAGGCCGCTACGAATTGTCGAAACTGCCCTCACAGCAACCCGAGACCTTTCAGCGTGTTTTGTCCTCACTCGCACGCATACCGAGACACTTTCCAGTAGGTCACCCATCCTAAGATTGCTCCAGAGCCAGCACGCTTAACTTTGGAGTTCTCTCGGGATAGTCAACCAAAAAGGTAGGTGCACCTTGTTGCTATGAGTAGCTCAACTAATTCTTTTATGTTATCTTAGATTGTATAGTCCCATACCTATACAGCCATCGGATCTCTCTCAGTTCGGTGTGTTCGATTCATCTCTGTAACCCCCTACCCAGAAGCTCGTCAGGAGCCGCCCCTTGTCCGTGCCTCTGCACCGGCGATCACTCCCCGCCCTCCTACGGTACTCTGGGTTGTCACAGGCCCACCAGCTTTCGCCTGGTTCGTCCTCGAACCACACCGTACTGGGAGAGTACCAGCTCTGATACCATCTGTAACGACCCGAGGCCGCTACGAATTGTCGAAACTGCCCTCACACAGCAACCCGAGACCTTTCAGCGTGTTTTGTCCTCACTCGCACGTATACCGAGACACTTCCCAGTAGGTCACCCATCCTGAGATTGCTCCAGAGCCAGCACGCTTAACTTTGGAGTTCTCTCGGGATAGTCAACCAAAAATGTAGGTGCACCTTGTTGCTATGAGTAGTTCAACTAATTCTTTTATGTTATCTTAGACTGTATAGTCCCATACCTATACAGCCCTCGGATCTCTCTCATTCCGGTGTGTTCGATTCATCCCTGTACCCCCTACCCAGAAGCTCGTCAGGAGCCGCCCCTTGTCCGTGCCTCTGCACCGGCGATCACTCCCCGCCCTCCTACGGTACTCTGGGTTGTCACAGGTCTGGTCCGACTGACCAAGAGTTGGTCAGCCCCGGACCAGACTCTGGGACAGGCGGACCGAGAAATGATGAGTCGGACTGAGCTGACCAAGAAGGGTCTTGGTGCGGAGCTGACCACACGTGGTCCGCCGGACCAAGCCTTCAGGTCAGCCGGTCCGTGACCCTCGGACTAAGCTTGGTCCGCCGGACCAAGCTCCTGGTCCGGCGGATCGGGATCCGGAAAGTTTCCATAATTCGATTTTAGGGTTTTCTAAGCTTATTTAAGTTTGGGATTTCGTCCAAACTTAATTAAGGCCGACCAAAAACTCAGAGAAACATCCTAGAACCCTAGAGAACCTGTTCTCTTCGATTTCTATTGTCCCGGGATTGGATCTCGTCTCTTGAGTTATCATTTTCTTCACTAATCCTAGCAGATTCGTTCCAAATCGTTTGGAATCCTTCCCGTCGGTGTGGATACGTGTAGAGGGACTGTAACTTCAGTCCTAGGTGATTTAGAACAGGCCCCGGATCGAAATAAACTTCAAATCTCATCGAGAACGAGGTAAGTAACGATTCCCTCGGTGATATACACGATCTTTTGGGTTTTGCGAGTTTGGTTGCGTGTGACGTTTGACTAGGATTAGATCTTTCTTCCGCTGCATGAAACCTAGTAAACAAAACCCTAGATCGATATGATCGTATGCTAGGAACCCGTAGATAACCCCAACACAAAAGATGCGCTTAACGCTCAACATCCAAGGTGGCGAAAGATCGATTATCTTCGCCTCTCAGACCCTCCCATCATTTGAGCAAGATAGGTCGAACTAATGACGTTAAACAAGCGCTTCTCGGGAGGCAACCCGAGCACTAGGTAACTTTTCTTTTTCTTTTATTTTTCTTTGTAGCATAGGTAGTGGAGACCATGATTGTATTTTGGATCTTTCGGAATGCATTGCTATTATTATGTTTTTATTCGGATAAAGTTTGTTGTTCTATGAGCGTTTACACCGGTACACGAGAGATGAGCATCGACTTCTGAGAGACAACGTTGGATAGATTCCAATTCACAGATGTGTGAGAGCTCTTGCGTTTGACGTGAGTTAACTTCATTGCGAGCGAATGAATTTCGCAGAACTAAGCCTTCTCTATCCCTCTTATTGGTTCTTTTCACACGTTGTTTTTTATTCTATTTTTCCAGGCGAGAGTTTACACCGTTGACGGTGTATGGTTCAAGTCTGGGGGTGGATAGATCCTTCACACATTCAAGCCTATCTACTTAGGATTGCATTTTGTTTAGGTGCATTTTATCATGATATATAGACTTAGGAAAAAAATTTCACTTTTGCATATCACTTTGCATTAGTTGCATTCACACGTTTTTTCTTATATTTTTTATATAAATAGTTTTTTTGTTAGATTTGCATGATTGCATTTGACATATAAATTCGGTTATCCACCCATAGCTTAATTATATTTCTATAGTAAAGTTTATCTTAATTGAAGCGTTGGAAATCACGAGCCACGTTTACATTGGTGAAAGCATTATGTAAAATATTTTCTTTATTGTAATAATTCATTTCTTTTGTTGGTAATCTTTATTATTGCCAAAGCTCTTTCTTTAAGTATACGTGTTGGTGCGAGAGAGGACCTTGTGTGAAGCCGAAGCAACTTTGCTTTGCTCACCAAAACCAAACAAGCAAATATATACACACGTGTACATATACAATGGAGGTCCATACATATATAATTATAATTTATATTATTTCTTTGATTCCACACAAAACAGTTATTTACCTTGGAAATGAAGAAACCGGTTAATAAAATATGGAAAACGAATACGTATGCACCTGTGTATATAAATAAGGGTACACGTACCTATACACACGATTACGTACACAATGGAGGTACAGACATGCATAAATATATAATTACAACTTAGGGGTAATCGCATAAAAATACCCGAACTTTTACAAAAATCTCACATAAATATACCTGAACTATATAATTGTCATATAAATACCTGAACTTTTCACAACTCCCACATAAATACCCAGACTTTTAATTTGTTTCCAAATCAAACATCTGTCCGTTAAAAATTTCAATCCAAAAAAGTGATGAGTCAACAAAAAAAAGTGATGAGTCAGCATTAAATATTTTATATGCTGATGACTCGGCATTAAACATCCAAATATTTTATATGCACTTAGTATTTATTTTTTAAATTGTTATAAAAATCTATACATTTCAAATAAAAAATAAATTAAAATACATTTAAAAAAATTTAAATTTAAAACTATAAAAAAATTTAAATTTAAATCTTAATATAAATATAAAACTAAAAAAGATTTTAATTTTAATTTTTTATAATATTTATAAACATTTTAAATATTACAAAGAAATGAATTGATATAGATATTAAATTTAGATATGAAAATATTTATATAGATTATATATCTAAAAATATTTACAATTAGTAAAATGTATTTAATTTTAAATACCCTTTTATAAATAAATTAATTTTTATCCAATTATAAATTATGTATTTTGTTGAAAGTTTATCCATTAAGTAATGATTTTTTTTATTGTAGACATTAAATAATAGCGTTAAACAATTTTTTGGATATATAAAATTGAAAAGAATTAATTTCAATAAAATATTATTGTATTTTCTTTTATTATTTAAGAAAGATCGAATTTTATTTTTAAATTAAACTAAATTTAAATTGGAATAAAAATAGAAATGATTTTAACAAAAATTAAATCACATAAACTTTCAACAAAATTCAAAAATACATAATTTATAATTGGATAAAAATTAATTAATTTATAAAAAAGTATTTAAAATTAAATACATTTTACTAATTGTAAATATTTTTAGATATAGAATTTATATAAATATTTTCATATTTAAATTTAATATCTATATCAATTCATTTCTTGTAATATTTAAAATTTTATAAATATTATAAAAAATTAAAATTTAAATCTTTTAAGTTTTATATTTATATTAAAATTTTAATTTTAATTTTTTTATAGTTTTAAATTTAAATCTTTTTAAATGTATTTTAATATATTTTTTATTTAAAATGTATAGATTTTTATAACAATTTAAAAAATAAATACTAAGTGCATATAAAATATTTGGATGTTTAATGTTGAGTCATCAGCATATAAAATATTTATGGCTGACTCATCACTTTTTTGGCTGACTCATCACTTTTTTGGATTGAAATTGACGCTGTTAACGGACGGATGTTTGATTTGGAAAAAAAATAAAAAGTCTGGGTATTTATGTGAGAGTTATGAAAAGTTCGGGTATTTATATGACAATTTTATAGTTCGGGTATTTATGTGGAATTTTTATAAAAGTTCGGGTATTTTTATGCGATTATCCCCAATTTATATAATTTCTTTGATTACACAAAACAGTACGTAAATGAAAAAGCACGTTAATAAAATAACATAAACGAATATGCTACTATATATGGATTTGGATGTGAACAGATGTAGAAAATTTTATCATTGGATTACTAATAATAATAGAAAATCATATTACTTTGATTTCATTAATATAAATCCGTCCATACATGATATATAATTTTACTTTTTCACATATAATTCATTACCTTGTCAATGAAGAAAACTAATATATAGAAAATAAAAATGGAACCGTCCACGGATAGAAAAAATACACATATATATATATATACACGTCGAAAATAAAAATAGAAAAATCCACAAAAAAATAAAATCATTTTCCTTCGGACAAGAGAAGACCACTTCTACTTTTTGTCGTTCATTTTTCCTCTCGGGTCTCTGTCGGAACCGTTTTCGTTCATGTCCCATGAACTAACATATCTTCTCACTAGGACATGTGTATATATGTATTCATATATATGTGTGCGTGTGTGTGTGTCAAAGCATAACATGATATATATGCGTGTTTGTGTTTTTAAATATATACGTATATATATAATATGTTTTATTGTAATTTCTTGAGGCGAACCATATAAATGTGCGTACGTAAACATATGTATTAAGGATTTTTGTGATTAATAAAGAACCAATATTTTTTTATGTTATGGATTTTCTTCCCTGAAATTGTAAGCAAACCATACAACCATCTCTTTCATCATTATCATCATTCACCCTTCATCAAGTCTTCTCTCTCTCTCTCTCTCTCTCTCTCTCTCTCTCTCTAGATCTCTCTCTCTCTCTTCTCTGATATGTACACACAGAAACACATTATAAAACCACTGCCCCTTTCAAACCCTAAACTTTGCACGACGTAACGAACTGAAAAAACCCACCAATATCTTCAACAAAATGAGAAAACCGGAGCATTCTACGAACGCCAATGTCAACGTCACAATCAGCAACAGCGATACGATGAATAAGGGGCTGTGGACACCAGAGGAGGACGCGAAGCTGATGAAGTACATGTTGACAAACGGCCAGGAATGTTGGAGCCACGTGGCGAAAAACGCCGGCCTCCAAAGGTGTGGGAAGAGCTGTCGCCTCCGTTGGATCAACTATCTCCGCCCTGATCTCAAGCGTGGCTCCTTCTCTCCCGATGAAGAACATCTCATCATTCGATTGCATTCAATACTTGGCAACAGGTATACATATATACATATATATATATATATATTTTGTTATGACAATATGAGTTTGAAATATATACCCATAAACATCCATTTAAAATATATTTTTGTTTGATTCTTTTCTTTTATATATATATTGGAGAATATTACATATACAATAAGATTCTTGAATAAGGATATATGCAATATCTATTAAAACCATTTTTTCTGGTGTTATTTGCTCGAATTTGATCTAAAGGAGAATGAAATTTAATTGGAAAACATATAATATTCCGATTAAAAAGATATTTTTGAAGGTTTATAAGTTAACAAAAAGAGAGAGAGAGAGAAAGTGGATGAAGCAAAAATCCGAAGTAGTTATGAGACATTCACATGGGAGTGTTAAAAAGAAGTGCGTTGCATCTTTCATTGAAAGTGACTTTTGTCTTTT
The DNA here is from genome assembly GCF_000463585.1 of Tarenaya hassleriana. NCBI lineage: Eukaryota > Viridiplantae > Streptophyta > Magnoliopsida > Brassicales > Cleomaceae > Tarenaya > Tarenaya hassleriana. Next base: position 946,669 of record NW_010966882.1, on the reverse strand, counting down.
GTAGCTTATTTGCCTTTTAGAGTCTTCCACCCTCAATAGATACCGCACCTACTCTTGTCTTCATTTACTTGTAATATTATCCATAATTTAATTGGAATATCACATGAATCAAACTTCAAATTAGATTTAATAAGTATCCTCTTGACTATATCTATATACTTATTTATATGTATATGAAATCATCACACGCAAATATATATATATATATATATATATATATATATATATATATATTTTTCAGCTTTTGTATAAATTATTTTCCAAAGAAATGCACACTTGATCTATTTCAAATTTCTTAGTTGTGTTAAAAATAAGTTTTCACACTTGATCTCTTTCAATATCTCTGCAACAAACAAAATCTGAAAAAGTAAAACTCACACGATATTGCTTTCAAAAACTTCCCAACTGATTCTATTCATTTGTAAAGAACATGAATTACAACTCTTTTTTGTTCGAGTCTAATCCATCCCAAGAACACAACTCCCCCTGAGTTTGTTCCCCCTTACAACATGAATTCTATCAGCCCATACACTATGTGTACCTCGCACACCCCGTGTAACCCTAGACTCGTCTAGGCCCTTTGAGCGGTTCGCCTGTTTTTTAAGGCTCCCCCTCAGATGCACTTCACTCTCTCTCAAGTATCACTCACCCGTGTTTCCCACACCTATGATTCTCCAGCTCGTTTGCTCTTTTCTCTCTTTTTCTGTTCTGTTGGGATATCTTTCTGTATCTCCCACGTCTTGTATTTATGCATAGCTCCTCTTCTTGTTTCCAATATTTTGCTCAATATCTTCTTTTCTTTTTTCTTGGACTTTATTCCTTTTGCTTGATCTTTCCATTTTTCTTCAATGGCATGTTTCTTTTTCTCTTGCAATCATTCCTTTACTGGTTGTTCCTTCCATTTATTCACATTGACCTGTTTTCTTTTTGCTTGAGATCTTCTAAATGTTGAATCTTCTCTTGATGCTCTTTCCTTGCATTAACATTCTCCCCCTTTTTGACTTTATGCTTATACACACTTATATTTGAACACACATTCATCCACTTGGCTCTTCGATATCGTCCTCAACGATTTCAACCATGCATATTCGCTCAACATCTTTAACCATACACCTTTCTGATCATTCTCTTCTTGTATCATCTCTCCCCCTATGTGTATGACCATATACCTTCCGAGCCATTTCTCCCCCTGTGCATAAGCATAAATTCAAAACCATACCTGAGCTTTCGATTGCTCAATTCTGAGTTAGTGTCTTAGGATCCTTGAGAGAGTTTCTGAAAATCTGGCTGTCGACCCATGTGTAGCAATTGCTTGATGTCCTTTGCCCAGTTAAAACACACTTGTTATCCGCATTGGTCACAAAACATACATCCTTTGTAAACTTCACCTCCATACCATTATCACATAGTTGACTTATGCTGATCAAATTAGCCTTTAAGCCTTGTACGACCTTAACATCCACCAGCTTGGATACTCCACCACATTCCAGAGTTCATTTACCAATGATCTTCCCTTGTTTTCCATCTCCGAATGTGACATTGTTACTTGTCAAACCTACTTCAACATCCGTCGACTGCTTCTGACGTCATGTCATGTGTCTTGAACACCCGCTATCCAAATACCAGACACCATCTCCACTCGTTTGTTCAGACGTACAGGCAACATTGCATGACACATCGGATTTACGGATCCACCTAAGATTCTTCGAAGGATGAGACAAATAAGAGTGATTCAAATTCAAATGAGCGTACCAATTAGAGTTCCTTTTCTGTCGTAGATAATAGCAATTCCTTCGAATATGTCCTCTCTTCCCACAGTAATAGCAGTTTCTGCACTCTTTTTGCTCTCGAGAGGTTCGTAGATCCATTTTAACTTTTGGAGTATTTCTGACGACGCCAAAAGTACTTCTTACCAAGTCAGGTACTTCTCGTTCAAGATTTCCTCCGGATACGAATGTTGAGTGATATTCCTCCTTTCCCACATATCCAAGCCCTGATTGATCTCGTGCACCCCTTCCCTGTCCAAGTAGATGATCCAACTTACTAGTTCCACTTCCAAGAAGATGAAGATTTTTCTTGGTCTCTTCAATTTGACATCTCATGAGTGAAGCTTTTTCTTCTTTTTGGGACAGTTGATGCTGAGTAGATGTCAGTTGGATCTGAGTATTTTTGAGTTCCTTCTCCAGCCGCTTTTTCTCATCCAGTAGATATCCATTCATTCGAACGAGTTTGGTCATCTCGTTGAACAAGTCATCCTCAGTTACCTCTTCATCATCACTTGAATCATCTTCCATTGTTTCTTCTCCTTCTTCAATGATTCCAAAGAATGCAATAGAGTTAGAAACTTCTTCGTCATCAATGTCTAACTCGGTTTTCTCCTTCTCATGAGTGATATATGATTTTCCCTTCTTATGGCCATATTTCATCCTTGTATACCCAAATCCCCTGCATTCATAGTTTGTTGAGTCGAACATTGCATGTCTTCCAAAAGCTTGCATCTCCTTGTATCCATCCATCGTGTGAAGCTTAATCGTACACCGATATGAGAGGAAAAAAGAATTCCTACGATCAGTGACCTGCTCTGATACCAATTGAAAAAGTAAAACTCACACGATATTGCTTTCAAAAACTTCCCGACTGATTCTATTCATTTGTAAAGAACATGAATTACAACTCTTTTTTGTTCGAGTCTAATCCATCCCAAGAACACAACTCCCCCTGAGTTTGTTCCCCCTTACAACATGAATTCTATCAGCCCATACACTATGTGTGCCTCGCACACCCCGTATAACCCTAGACTTGTCTAGGCCCTTTGAGCGGTTCGCCTGTTTTTGAAGGCTCCCCCTCAGATGCACTTCACTCTCTCTCAAGTATCACTCACCCATGTTTCCCACACCTATGATTCTCCAGCTCGTTTGCTCTTTTCTCTCTTTTTCTGTTCTGCTGGGATACCTTTCTGTATCTCCCACGTCTTGTATTTATGCATAGCTCCTCTTCTTGTTTCCAATATTTTGCTCAATATCTTCTTTTCCTTTTTCTTGGACTTTATTCCTTTTGCTTGATCTTTCCATTTTTCTTCAATGACATGTTTCTTTTTCTCTTGCAATCATTCCCTTACTGGTTGTTCCTTCCATTTCTTCACATTGACTTGTTTCCTTTTTGCTTGAGATCTTCTAAATGTTGAATCTTCTCTTGGTGCTCTTTCCTTGCATTAACAAAATCAAATGTCTTGATATATAAATAACTGATAGGGAGATCTATTCTTTGAGTAGCATGTGCGCTATCTTTATATATAAATAAGCATTTTAGTTAAATAATTTAACTAATCTTTCAAACCACGTGAATATCTCCATTACACATATAGTTTTCAACTAGTGACATAAAAATAAATATTACAGAAAAATAAAAAATCTAATAAGTTATATTCTCTATATATATATATATATATTTTTTTGTATGAAGAATTACAACCCAGCTTATGCTAGTCTACCAAAGATTTGGAACCCATGTGAAATTGGTAATGTTTCTCCAAAATTACATCTGCAAGCAAATTAGTTTCTAACTTCTCGCGTCAAATAATACCAAGTTGCAAGTAACGAATCTCTATCATGTGGAGTCTTCTCTATATATTTACGCAAAGGTTTCTTTAAAGATAAGAGTGTAAAAGAAATACAAACAAAACCATGAATCCAAATTTGGATAGTTCAACTGGTAAAACGGAATATCAAGCGTCAATTTCGCTCCGAATTCGAATTTCAAATTTAGAGAGGGATCGTATAATCCAAATCACATAACACAATTTTAAAATTAGTTTGAATATTGATTTATGATATCTGATTACCAAAAAAACCATGGTATCCATGGCGTAGATAACATGATTTTGGAAGAGTTGAATATTTTCTTTCTTTCTTTTTTGATGAAAATATTTTCTTTTTTCTTTTTTCTACGTTTCAAGCAACTCATGTTCCTTATTTCAGTTTACATAACGCACGTGGTCTAATAATTTTAACGCTTTGACAACTTCTGTCTTGTCTTTGACGAAACAGATCTTTGTTAGTTCTGACAATATATTTTCCACTCTTAGGTGGTCTCAAATTGCAGCTAGATTGCCAGGTCGGACCGACAATGAAATCAAGAACTTTTGGAACTCGAAAATCAAGAAAAGGATAAAGAACATGTCGAAGACAAATATTACGAACTTGTCCCCATCACCAAAAGCGAGCGGCTCTTTGTCTTCACCGTCTTCGTCTTCCTCATCTTTGGAGCTCAAAGACATCATCGGAACCTTCATGTCCTTACAAGAGCAAGGATTCAACAACACATCATCATCATCTATGTCTTTGTGCCGCATAACCAACCCATTTCCCATGCTCCACCATCACCATAGCTGTAGCCAGGTATCTGATGACGGTTTTGGCCCATTTGGTGAAGGTTTCTATGGAGTTAACTCAGGGCCACAAGGGGAATTTCACTTTCCTACTTTGGAAAATAATGTGGGATTCAAAGCCATTAGTAATTGGTATAAAGCAGATACAAGTGATTTTGGCTTCGCTGACAACAACTTAGACGACAGTATTAGCAGAGTAGAAGAGTCAGATAATCGAGGAGGAAACCTTTGGAGTGGATTGGAGGGTATGAGAACGGAAGAATGTTATTGGGATCTTGAGGAGTTGATGAACCACGCCGAGCCTTCATTTTCTTTCAACCCCAAACCAAACAAATGACCCTTTTTTTCTTTTCTTTTTCTTTAATTTTCTTGTCCAAAGATAGATACATAGGATTACTAATTAGCCCACAGATGAAACACACGTGTACACATTCCTGAATGCTTACAGATGGAAGGTTTAAATTTGTTGGTATTTCAAAATATATATGGTTCGAGTTCTGTCAAGTTTCTGCCAAACTTCTCGTTGGAATAGTAAAGAACATAAGAATATGAGAAAGAAATAGAGATAAGGGTCTCACTTCATAACGATGGATCACTAACGTTTTGAACTGTTTACAAATTTCAGAGAATCTAACCCAAAAACCGAATCTTGTGCCTTCACTTCCTCGATGCTCATATTCTTCAAATCTCCAACTGTTCTATCATCGAAGTTAACTAGAGAAACTTCCATGACACGGACCTGAACATCTTTATATTTAATTATCTTCATATTTATCGCCCACAAGACGAACTTTGTTTTTGACAAGATGGGATACTGAAGAGTTACACTGCCTTCTCTTATCAACGGTTTTATTTCCGTCGCATTCGTTTCCTCCACTTCGAACAACACTCGAACATTATTGAGATATTTTTCACCACAAATACCTCGCTCACCATGGATGCTTATCCAACAAGTCGATCTCTCCGAGCCATTGCCAATCATCCACGTATTTTCCAGAACCCAATGACGCTCCCAAACAGTCGATAAGAGAGAGCAGTGTAACTATTCAATTTTCCATCTTGTCAAAAACAAATTTCGCCGTGTGGACGATAAATTGGGATGGACAGCTCGTCTCTTATTCTGGCTTTCCTAGCTAACTAATAGGCTATCAGTTTGCTAAGTAAATACAACTTGTGTTTTGAGTGTTAAGAAAAACCGTTGTCAAGGTTCATTCCTCACCTCTCATGCTATTTTCGACACTTCAATTCCTTGACCATATTCAAAAATGGTGGGTTTTGCAAAGTGAACAACTTTATGTCCCGATACTCTAAGAAAATCACAGGTTTTGCTTTGCGGGTACTGCAGTTCGTGGGCGGGCTGGGGGTATCGTGGCAACTATCATTCGGAATTCTAGTCCACCTTTACTTCTACACACGCTACTTCTTCACAAGCAGAGTGGCTCATTTCGGTGCAACATTCACATCTTTCTTATCAGTTGCATCGCCCTATACATTGGAGCGTTAGTTTTGGCATTTCCATGGGACCTCGAGGGATGTGTCACCCAATACGGGTCGGCTCCCATCTCAAACTACGCGTGGTTGGCCAAATGGTGGATCTACGGCTTATCATTTCGGTGGTTAACATTCTTATATGGATCGGAGTCAGTGGAGTCGGGTGGAAGTTCATCTGCCTTGTGGTGAAAATTGACCAGATTCAGTGTGGTGAAACTCGAGATTGCGGATTCATTGTGAAAGAGAATAACTGGGGAAATAGAGGTTTGAAACGATGGCGAGGAAGATAACTCGTAGATCGAAAGAGAGGTTTATGAGATTGTGATTCTTGATCTATTGTGAAAAGAGTGATTGGGGGGAAAAAGATTTGGAAAGAGAATGAGGAAGAGAACATTAGTTTTGTACATTGAAAGCTTTCTTTGGTGGTTTTTCTGGAGCCGACATATTTGATAATATACACACACACAAATATATATATATATATAACGTGAGATTGAAACAACAAGAATCACAAGAACAATTCATGTGGAAGAAGGCAAATGAATATGATAAAATTTCTTACATATTTAGGATGAGATTGAACTTGTAACTAAGGTGTATAGAAGTTCCTATTTTGTGGTATATGATTATCAATTTTTCAAATTCAAAATTTAAACCGAGAAATGGACTGGTTGATTTGTTTCTTTTTGTTTAAAAAATAATTTACAATACTTCAAAAACTCGTAAAATGAAAAAAAAAAAGCCCATAAACTAGAGAATTACTGTTTTTGTATCTTCTTAAGTTGTAATGTAAGAGTAACAATTGAATGTTTATTATTATAAAGGAATTAACATAATCAAATTTTTATGAACCCATATAAAACTTTCCATAAAATATATTTGTTTATATTATACTTCGGGTTCTCTTGAATCATATTAGAATATATTCTGCCTTAGTCCAGATTGATTTGTATTATTGAATCATAAGAACGAGTATTTATTTATATCTGTTGTACAAATTAAACAAGACTTGAAAAAGTTGAACCCTCAAAGAGTAATGCGGAAAACTAATCAGTTCTATTCACTTGAGAAAGATAGTCAAGTACAACTCACTTTTTGTTGTAAGAATCGTACTTACTACACACACCCGAAACTCCCCCTGAGTTTCTTCCCCTCTCACAATGAATTCTACTGATCAAAAAACCTCACCACATAAATCACTCACCAGAGAGAAGAGATTTGCCCAATCGGTCTCCCTCTCAGACTCGCACTCACCAGATAATGAGAACACACTCACTTAACAAAATAGACTTAGAAATTATGCTCCTTCTCTCTCCATCGATCTGCAACTTGTGTCTTCCTTATATAGGCTCCTCCCTTAGCCTCAGATCTCCACGAATTGATTTGATAGACTTCTCCTTGATTCTTGTTGGTTTCGTGTCTATCTTCAAGATCTCATCTTTATCTCTTCAGCTTAACTCTATCTCTTCAGCTTTGACTTCATCTGAATCTTGTCAGTTGCATCTCAGATATCTTCGAGCTTGATCTCGCCGAATCTTTCTCCTGAAATCTCTCAAAAGTTGTTGGACCTGCAACAAACTTTCAACAACCCAAGATACGTGCAAACACATGCACTAAACCCAAGATACGTGCAAACACATGCACTAACAATCTCCCCCTTGTTGGTTATTTCAGATCATGCACACAATTGTAAATCCTTCATCAAATTCCAACAAGCTAGAGTCATCATCAAAAACACATAGAGTCATCGCATAAAGTCATCAAACGCACATAAGTTCAGATCAATAGCATAAGAGAAAAAACATCAGAATCGATCAGATGAGTCCTCCGATGAACTCTTGACCCTCTTCACTTTCTTGATTGTTCCTGACTTCTTCGAGGTTTCTGCTTTCCATGGAGTTTGTTTGGGCATCTCAGGCTCTTCTTCTTCTTCTTCCTCCGAATCTTCTTCTTCTGAGTATAGATCTCCTTCTGCTTCCTCAATTTCTCCCCCTGTGGGCATGAACGAAATAATCAACACACAAGTTTATCTAGTTGAGGAGTACCTGATTGAATAATGAGCACATTACTCAGAGTTGCTTCCACAAATTCATGGACTGATGCACGAATCTTCTGGCAGTGTGTTGCCTGCTTCCTTAGACCGAGTTCCATCTTGATCAGAGCCTTTTCTGCGTCCTTGAGTGTCTCCAGCATCTTCTTGAAGTCCTTCTTACCTTTTCCCTTCTTTCTTTTGATTCTTGACTCAACTACTAGAGGTTTTTGAACAACCTCAGTGTTCTCCTTTGGATCAATGAGTTCAGGGCACTGCTTGATGAGTATACTTTGAATCAAGCAAGGATAGGGTAACCTGAACCTTGCTCTGAAGTTCAGTGCTCTATCCAGAATGTGATCAAAGATCATACTTCCATAATTGATCTTGATTCCCTTCTTCACGCAGTAGATGAGTATCGCCAATCTCTTGTGGATCAGACTCGATCGCTGAGTTGGTAACCAGTTGGATCTGGCGATCTTGAACAGAACTGAAGATTCAAAATTCAGGTCTACTGGTGCTATCTCTTCTTTCCTCTTCTCGTCATAGCTATCAGTGAGTGCTATTTCCAGTTCCTTCTGATCAATCTCTCTATCCAGTTCGTCCATGGTTGCCACCACTGTGTTCTTCAATCCTAAGAACTTATTGATCACTGCTGGAGAGAAGTGTAGGATCTTTCCCCGTATGTACACTCGATGGTACATCGGATCTCCCGCCCTCACAATCTTCTTCGAGATGTTAGCATAGAATTCCTTGATCAGAATTTTGCTGTGTGGGCAAGCATATGTGACAGTTTCTTCTAGTCCTAGACTCTCTAGGAAGTCCCAAATCCCTTGCTCTTTGAAATTGCTGACATTTACATTTCTCTCAACAATTGTGTTGAGGTTCTTCATGTCATTGAATCTTTGTTCGGACTTTTCATCAACAAAGTGATGAGACATGCAGAGGCTTGCCAGTAGCTCCTCATCTTCTGATCCAGAAGGTGAACTGGGTGGTTCCTTTTCTTCCTGAATTTGCTTCTTCCCCTTCCTCTTCTCCTTTCTGTATTCCTCAGAGACTTTTGAGGATTTTGCTGGGGGCAAATGTTTTGCAGCTTCACCTTTCCTTTTCACAGCTTTCTTAGGGGTCTTTTGCTCAGAAATCACCAAACTTGGTTGTGATTTCATCCTCCTTGGGATTTTCTTGACAGGGCTTTTGACAGTTTTCACTGATTTTGTTGCTACTTGAGATCGGGTCCTTGCTCTTTGTTCAGTCACAACTCGTGTATCAGGGCCCTTTCCCTTTTTCTCAGCAACCTTGGCCTTGGCCTTCTTTTGCTCAACTCTGGAATCCACTTCAACTCCATCATCTTCTTTTGGTTTGAGCACCTCCGTCTCTGTTGCTGAGTCCGCAACAACTTCCGGTTCAGCTTCATCCTTGGATTTTTCTTGCCCTAACTGTTCAGAGGGCAGTTCATCCATCCGTTTAGATGTGTCACCCACATCCTTCCTAGATTCTTTATGCTGAACCCTCATGTTCTTATCAAAATCTACTCTCCTTTTTGCTCCTTTTCTAATCAGCCTAGGTTCACTATCCGAGCTCACATCTAGTTCGTCAGTAGGGTAGACAAAAAGATCATCGAGCTTACCCGAATCAGCTTGTTCTGGAGGCAGTGGAGTTTGTAGATCTTTATCTTCAATCTTGGTTGTTTCTTGCTGTGGTTCTTCGGGTATCTTCGCTTCTTGCGTCTTTTCTTCTGGACTTTCGAGTTCTTGGATCTCTTCGCCTACTTTGTCTTCTTTGCTATTGCGAAGACTCTCCCTCGGATTTCGGCGAGATTCTTCTGATGGGTTCTCTTCTGGATCTTCTTCAGCACTCACAAACGAGTTTGAAGATTCTTCTTTCCTGGGTTCACTCGATTTTCCTTCTCCAGATGAACCTTCCTCTGA
>NW_010966882.1:933924-934595 GCF_000463585.1 Tarenaya hassleriana | reverse complement strand
TCCACTCGGGAAGGTTCATTCTGCGAAGAGAAACACACAAAACGCACCATATCTTGGTAATTTATCCTCTTACCTCGTGTACGCATGGGATCGAGTACATTTCCTATCACATCATCTTCAGAATGATTCCTGTGAACTGTATGTGTAGGATCAATTTCCAGATCTTCCTCTTCCTTGTTCTCAAGTTCTGCATTGTCACTCTGTTCTTCTACCGAGTGCTCACTGGGAACATCGTGAAGTAATTTCGGCGGGACTTCACTCGGATCTTCATCACTTTTGGCATCGAATTTCCCTCTGTATTCTCTATCATTCAACACAAAACATCGACAACCAAAAATATGAATAAACTTCAGAGGAGGTGTCTTACCTTTCCATATTTCATATGGAGTTTTGGTCGTCCCTGGTCTGATATGGATGCGGTTGACAAGGTAGCATGCCGTACTTACCGCTTCTGCCCAGAAACGTTTCGCAACATTTCTTGCATGTAACATTGTTCTCGCCATTTCTTGCAGTGTCCTATTCTTCCTTTCAACCACTCCATTTTGTTGTGGAGTTTTAGGTGCAGAATATTCGTGGACAATTCCATATTTGTTGCAGAATTCTGTAAACTGTTCATTTTCAAATTCACGCCCATGATCACTCCGAATTCTCTGAACACTTCCTTTTCCATT
>NW_010966882.1:927687-933810 GCF_000463585.1 Tarenaya hassleriana | reverse complement strand
TCATGAAGAGATTGAAACCGATTCTGATGAAGAAAGTGGAGAAGAGATGTCAAATTTTGTGGCATTCATTGGGATCATTGAAGAGACTGAAGAAGAGATATCCGAAGAAGATTTGTACAAGGATATGACAAGGTTGTATGACATCAATACAAGATTGATCAAAGAACAGAAGGAGAATGAGGCAAAGATTCTGGAAATCAAGAAACAGTTGGATACAAAAGTGTCAGAAGTTGATCATTTGAAGAAGCAACTACAGGAGAAAGAGGAGAAGATTCTCGTTTTACAGAATCAACTGGAAGGTACCATGAAGAATGTGAGAATGCTTGGAAATGGCACCGCAAAATTGGATCATTTATTGACAATTGGGCGAACAGATTCTGGACATACTGGGCTTGGATATATCGGAGGAAGTGAAAACAAAGTAGGGAACTTTGTTTCAGGAGGAAAACTTGGAGATGAAGTGATCTCACAAGTACAACAGACTCCAAAGATCAAGATTGATCTGTATCCAAGACAAAGATCACAAAACTATCGTGAACTTCGCACTTGTTTCTACTGTGGAAAAAGAGGTCACATCAGGATGAATTGCTACTACTGGCAAAATTATCAGGTACCACCCACCCTGAGATGGAGGCAAGTATGGAGAAGAAAAGATATCTCGAGGTGTAATGTGGCATACACTTCTGAACTGAAGTCAAGTGAACAACGGTGGTATTTTGACAGTCAGTTCAGAAGTGTATGCCACATTACACCTCGAGATATCTTTTCTTCTCCATACTTGCCTCCATCTCAGGGTGGGTGGTACCTGATAATTTTGCCAGTAGTAGCAATTCATTCTGATGTGACCTCTTTTTCCACAGTAGAAACAAGTGCGATGTTCACGATAGTTTTGTGATCTTTGTCTTGGATACAGATCAATCTTGATCTTTGGAGTCTGTTGTACTTGTGAGATCACTTCATCTCCAAGTTTTCCTCCTGAAACAAAGTTCCCTACTTTGTTTTTACTTCCTCCGATATATCCAAGCCCAGTATGTCCAGAATCTGTTCGCCCAATTGTCAATAAATGATCCAATTTTGCGGTGCCATTTCCAAGCATTCTCACATTCTTCATGGTACCTTCCAGTTGATTCTGTAAAACGAGAATCTTCTCCTCTTTCTCCTGTAGTTGCTTCTTCAAATGATCAACTTCTGACACTTTTGTATCCAACTGTTTCTTGATTTCCAGAATCTTTGCCTCATTCTCCTTCTGTTCTTTGATCAATCTTGTATTGATGTCATACAACCTTGTCATATCCTTGTACAAATCTTCTTCGGATATCTCTTCTTCAGTCTCTTCAATGATCCCAATGAATGCCACAAAATTTGACATCTCTTCTCCACTTTCTTCATCAGACTCGGTTTCAATCTCTTCATGAGTAATCAGAGATTTACCTCTTGTTTTTCCAAGTGCACACTCGTTCTTTGTGTGTCCATATCCTTTGCACTCATAACATTGAATATCCTTCAGATTTTTTAACATTGCCTCTCTCTTGGCAATGCTAGGACATTCAGCCTTCCAGTGACCTGCTCCCTGGCATTCCAGACATTTTCCAGAATGTCTTGATTCTGCTTTGCCAGTGAGACCCGGTTTTTTCTTAAAAAACCGGTTGAATTTTTTCACAATCATCGCCATGTCTTCCTCCAGTGACACTTGGCTGGGAGCCTCAGATGATTCTGGAACATGAAGTGTCAGACCCTTGTTTGGAGTCACTCCTCTTGGCTTTTCATATAGTTCCAGTTCTAACTCGTGAGCATCAGAATGAATTGCTACTACTGGCAAAATTATCAGGTACCACCCACCCTGAGATGGAGGCAAGTATGGAGAAGAAAAGATATCTCGAGGTGTAATGTGGCATACACTTCTGAACTGAAGTCAAGTGAACAACGGTGGTATTTTGACAGTGGATGCTCACGTCATATGACAGGAGATGTCAGTATGTTGTCGACATAATCTCTTTGATGAGATTCATAGTTTTCACTTTCCAAAAACTATAATTCTCGGAATCGAGAATTGTGGATCTTCCCAGAGACTGAAACTCTTTGAGTGAGTCCATATTGACTCTTCAACACGTACACTGATATGAGAGGCTCTTTCGCCTACGATCAGTGACCAGCTCTGATACCAATTGAAAAAGTTGAACCCTCAAAGAGTAATGCGGAAAACTAATCAGTTCTATTCACTTGAGAAAGATAGTCAAGTACAACTCACTTTTTGTTGTAAGAATCGTACTTACTACACACACCCGAAACTCCCCCTGAGTTTCTTCCCCTCTCACAATGAATTCTACTGATCAAAAAACCTCACCACATAAATCACTCACCAGAGAGAAGAGATTTGCCCAATCGGTCTCCCTCTCAGACTCGCACTCACCAGATAATGAGAACACACTCACTTAACAAAATAGACTTAGAAATTATGCTCCTTCTCTCTCCATCGATCTGCAACTTGTGTCTTCCTTATATAGGCTCCTCCCTTAGCCTCAGATCTCCACGAATTGATTTGATAGACTTCTCCTTGATTCTTGTTGGTTTCGTGTCTATCTTCAAGATCTCATCTTTATCTCTTCAGCTTAACTCTATCTCTTCAGCTTTGACTTCATCTGAATCTTGTCAGTTGCATCTCAGATATCTTCGAGCTTGATCTCGCCGAATCTTTCTCCTGAAATCTCTCAAAAGTTGTTGGACCTGCAACAAACTTTCAACAACCCAAGATACGTGCAAACACATGCACTAAACCCAAGATACGTGCAAACACATGCACTAACAAGACTAAATTAGAATTATATTCCGATAAATCATATGCGAACAATGTTTTGACTAGGGATGGTTTATAAAGAAAAGTTCGATAAACCCAAAATAAATTTCCAAGATTTCCGTTACTTTAATTTTATTAAATTGCAAATAATAATCTAAAACCACCAAAACACATTAGAACAAATAAAGGGCAACAACTAGACTGCATCATACGTAACTTCGGCGTTGCTTCACTTGTTTGTAGGAGGAGCCGCGACATTCCCCGAACAGCTGTTTTTGAGAAGATCAGGAAAGAAGGGAATCATAGGAAACATCTTTGGCAAACAATTATCTTCTATAGCCGAAAACTCCTTGCAACACATCGGACCGATATGTCCAAAATGTCCCGTGAGAATCGTTGTTGTGATTTCTATCAAACATCCTGGAATATTAATGAGGGATGACCAACATTTCGTGATATCAATAGGTAAGACTCTGGAAAGATCCGGAAGTTGTTGCGGCTGCTGCATCTCGGCTAGACTTGGCCTTACCAAATCAGCGATGCATAAAGTTACGACCAACACTAAAGAAAAGAGAACTCGAGATCTGTTTTCCATCTCTAAACAATACAAGCGAAGGTAAGTGGCTCTCTTACTCGAGTTTTGTTCTCCTGTAATGAGATAGTTTGTAAGGAAACTATTAGTTTTGGGATGGTATCAATGGTTGAATAAACATGAAATTTATAGGGCTAAAATTCCAAGTTTATAACCGATGTTACGCGTTACATTTGAAATGAAACAGAGTTAATAGTGTAAACGCCTTTGAAGCAGTAAATTAAGTTTAATGAATGGTTGACTACAACGTAAACGCCTAGTTAAGTGGTATATTAACTTAAATATACGGTTGAATAAATGATATTTGTGTTAATATAAAATCAAATCTAATCTTAAAAAAATCAATTTTCCAGAATTACATTAACCGAACGAATTGAAAAAAAAGAAAATCTGAACAGAAAATAAAATCTCACCAATGACCTCTCCCTATTACATACAAGCATACAGAAGCATTAGGTTCCAGTACAAACAGACATCCATGCCAAATTCAAGGGAAATCCATAACTCTTACAAAAGCAGCACTAATTTTGTCAACTTTGCAAGATCTTTGTCAAGGTTCAAGATGTTTTTGCAAGTAAACGGAAGAATGATAACTGAATCTTATTGAAAGTATTAGTTGTTCCTCGTACAATGTTCTTTATGACAAATTCATCACAAGTGAATGAATACTAATAACAAGTGAAAGACGAGACGGATCACAATATTAGTATAAACCATAATAATAATTGAGGAATTCGGGAAAAAACAATGAGGAATGAAGGGGAAAAAACGAAGGAAGAAATTTTCAACAAGAGATCTGAATAAAAGAGAAACTTGGGCCCTTTATGAGTTGTTATTAGATCTCCCGAGCTCTGTAATCCGAAACAAATGAAGAGCGGAAACCAAAAGCTTACCTGGTTTTGTTTTTGTGTGCTTCTTGAATAATAATAAATAAACGAATCAATCATCTTTTGAAAGGGGTGTCTGTGTGTGAGTGAATGAATGAACTAAGCGACCATTCGGTCCAGCTGCAACTGCTCAAGCCATGCGTCGAGGATATCGCTCTCCCGAGCATCGTTTTGAGGGTTTAGACTCCAACCCTCCTGTCTCGCTTGCCCTGCTGCTGCAGGGTTGAACCTTGATGCTGATTCCTTTAGCAAAGGTTGAACCCATGAAACGTCAGTCTCATCACTCGGGTTAGCCAAAGAATGTGACTTTCGCAAACGACCCAGTTCATCCGATTGAACCGACCAATCCACCTTACTACTGCCTTTGGACTGGTCCCATCTTGACCACGGACTTAGCGGTGAACCAACATCAGCGGACCCAAGATCACGGGAGCTGAGGCTACGCGAATGTAGCTGCTGTTGGGAAAGACTTGCAAGGCGGGAGTTCATCGGGGATATAGGCTCCACAGCTCGAGGGGACATCTTTCCCAGCGAGGATCCACCAAATGAGGACTGCAGCAGAGGGTGTTCAACATTCTTCGGAGACATGAGATTTGTCTTGACCGGAGCCAGCATGCTCTGCTTGAGAAGTGCGGATTTGTGCGAAGGAGAAAGAATAGATGAGACAGCGAGTTGGTCAGAAAAACGAGGGGATGAAACCTCAGGTGAGTAAAGTTCATCAAGATTTGAAGGGGCCGGACTCTTCACACGACCAGAATGATTCATAAAGCGTGGACTGGACATATCACCAACTAGCTGCTGCCTCTGACGTTGAATTTCAAAATCTTGCAGCATGCTAAGCTCCTCGGCTGGAATATCTCTAGCATTCAGAGAGGACCTCAACCGGCTCAGTTGGAGATTGCTTCCGGGAAGATGCAATGCCGGAATGTTTTGCTGAGGCCAACCCATCGGTGGATGTGCCATGCCATTTCCAGAGGGAGACATGGTCGGGGTAAATGAATGTTGAGCAGCAGATGGTGAGCCGGGCAACATGTTCAATACAGTGGCCATGTCCATGGTAGAGGCGCAAACAGAAGAAGACCTCGGAGATGGCAAACCAGATCCTGTAGAAGCATATAAAGGGCGCAGTTCCTCGTTTGTATGAGCAAAGAAGCAAACCCGCCTGTTGCAACTCATCCCGTCCTTACACAGCCTTGTCCGGTATTGTGCAGGATGCAGCCAACACTCGAAGACCCCGTGAGCATATTCACACAAGTCGCCTCTCTTACAGGTACCCTTCTTAAAATCCGGGCACGGAACACAGGTATAGTGGAACTTTCTTGGGTCTCTTCTCCTAGCATTTTCACCTGGGTGTGCAAATGGACACTCGGTCCAGTCATGGGAATAAGCCCGAGAACACGGGCGTATCTTGAATGAGAACATCCGAAACTCATCTGTAGAATAAATCCCACTTTTGATGTCGGGTAAGGATGGATCAATCGGGTACTCTTTCTTCTCTGACACAAATGGCCCATCAGCACCATTTGGCTTGGTCGGAGAGGATACTGAATCCGAAGAAAGTAAGGAGGAATCATTATCTGGTGATGATGATAGAGATCGGAAACTGGAACCCAAGCTAGATGATGAAGCATGCAGATCCTCGGATATAGGCTCATCTTTCTTTAAGATCTCTTGAAGGATAGTTTTCGAATTGGAAACAAGCCGAGACACAGCAAGGACATCAACAGGGCGATTCCCGTGAGCATCGGGAATATTAGGATCTGCCCCAGAGCTCAAAAGTAACTTGACAACATCTAGGGAATCCACAGAAGCACCAGTTGCAGCGCAATGAAGAGCGGTAGTTTTATCCG
>NW_010966882.1:916904-927583 GCF_000463585.1 Tarenaya hassleriana | reverse complement strand
GCGGTAGTTTTATCCGAACCGCACATCATATTCAAATCCACTTCCTGAAATGAAAGAATGAGCTTAACAACATCTACACTTCCATACATGGCAGCGACCATCAGAGGGGTCCGGGGCTCGAGAACCATTTTTCTCAAAAAACTCTGGCGAGAATACCAGAGACCGATCTGGTTGACACGAGAAGCATCCAAAAGATGCCTCTTAAAGCTCTCGACATCATTGTCTGCCGCGAATTCAAGTAAGGCCAAGAACGAGCACTCGGACTCTGTTTCTCCGATGGAACCGTTCATGGCTTTATCCTGAGATTCACTCTCCTGTTCTGAAGATGAAGTTAAACTATTGCCGCCCGAATCCAACTTATCAGAGACACTGCACATGCTTCGCCAAACTGAATCGAATCTGAAAAGCCAAACCAGAGGAGAAGAAAACAAGTCACTTGCACGAACCTAAATACCCGGAAATTAGGGCAACGACTTAGAATTTGCAAGACAGACCAAAGCTTTTGTTTCTTGTGAAAAAGATAGACACAAGCCAATAAGAATGAACGAATAAGGTGATACTACAGGCAAATATAAGCAATAAAACCAAGAAAGGGAAAAAAATCCTCTAACGTAAATAATAGACGACGAAAAAGGGAAAGTCCAAAGATTTCCAATCCAAAAGACCAAAATCAGACCCGTCTCTAACGGATCTTTTCTTAGCTGGAATCCTAATCGCAAATCCTTCAAATTTCCTGCAGGAAATCCAGTCTCTTAACAACAAATCTTATGAAATTAAATTCTAACCCTAACCGGGAAAAAAATTCCTAAGAGTCACCAGAATCTGTAGATTTCAGTGGAGCATCCCCATCTAACAGACAGGAAGACATTTTCTCGGAAGATTTTCCGAGAAACCAAACAGATAAACAACTTGAAGAACAGAAGATTAAAATACCAACTACGTTAAACCAAACTTAAAATTTTGAGAAAAAAAATAATGTGAAAGAAAAGTCAATGAACAGTCAACCACAATCGCAATCTCAAAACTCCACGAGGCCAAACCACTTGACTTAAATCACAAGCACCCAACAGAAAACTTCACAGAGAAGCTGAAAATTCAGATGGAAAACACCGCAAACAACAAAACAAGCAGATTCCAAAACACCCGAAAAACAAAAGAACAAAAAAAATTATGGAGAAAAAAAAACAATTTTCTGCCAATCAACTCCTCCATCACTGTCCCAGCTTCACAAAAATCGCAAAAACACCAAAAAAAACTCACCTTCTATGGAGATCAGAACACGAACCCCGCGATCCGGAAAAACACCACGCATATGAATCTGAAAAGTAACCTCGAAACCTAAAATCTCATTTCCCGATCCGAAACCCGGTTAAGCTAGAAACCGATTGACCAAATCTGAGGCCAAGCAAAACGGAAAACCAGACGAAGAAGAAGATCGATCAGCGAATGGGGAAAGGCCTTTGGAACGAAAACGTAGAGAGAGAAGAGTGGGTTACCGGAAGAGGAGGTGAGATAGAGTGGAGTGGGTGAGAGGCAGTACTAAAGAGCTGGAAACCGGATAAATCGGTGAACGGTGGCGGGCGCGTGGGGACAATTTAAATGGATTGGAATGTAGGATTTGGGGTCCGCTTTAAAAAGAATTTGATTCATAAATGTGAACCGTTGGATTGTGAGGAGCGGCTTTTGGACAGTCGCGGTTTTTTAATTTTGGAAATTCTTTAAAGATTTTTAATTTAGACAAAAAAAAAATTCAATCCACCACGAAATGTGTGGGTTGGGTTTCCGTTGAGGTTATGTGGGTCAAATCTAACAGCTTATTTTAATAATTTTTAATATAAAATGCTATAATTAATTCATTTAAGATAAGATACAATAGTTTTGACACTAAAGTAATTTTTGCACTCTTATAAATATAAATCCTCTCAATCAGTGAATCGATTATTTTAGAATTTAACTAAAAGAAAATTATATGCATCCCTTTAAAAAAAATTGTTCAATTAAAAATATTGATGTTAAACACATATTTTAATTTTAATTTGTTTTTCAGATTATTTTTTTATATGATTTGAAATGCAGAACGCTCAGGGGGGAAACTAATTTCATATGTTTTCTGGACTGTGAATAAAAAAAAAGGTCTATATACGCCTTTTAAATGTTTTTATAGCATCTCTTTTACGGAAATTGCTTTTTATGGAACGTTGAAAATATAGACTATAACATAAATTGGACCAACGAAAAGACCAAGACATAAAAATAGTACTATTATATTTATATGCATACATAGATTTTATGGAAACATTGAAAATCTATCCGAGAGGCCGTTTACAAAATCATATATAAATATATATAGAGAGAGAATGTTATTCTCTAACAATAGAAATAAATTGTGAAAGATTCGGTTGAATCGTATGTGAAAAGGATTACAGATATAAAGAAAATATTATTGAAAATAAAGATTATAAGAAAAACGGGAAAGGATAAAATCATTTTAAAGAGAAAATTGAAAAAATATATAGAAGTCAAACACTATTAATAAGTAAAATATCATTCGAGGCAAAATAATGAAGGTAATGGAAAAGAGAGTTGGATCGGTAAAATATCAAAAAATACACCTACTACTTTGATTTTAACGATACCTCTAATTAATGAAAAAAATAAACGGTTAAAAGGTTAAAATATTCGTAAGTAAAAA
Organism: Tarenaya hassleriana; assembly: GCF_000463585.1. Classification (NCBI taxonomy): domain Eukaryota; kingdom Viridiplantae; phylum Streptophyta; class Magnoliopsida; order Brassicales; family Cleomaceae; genus Tarenaya; species Tarenaya hassleriana. The sequence goes on along the minus strand of NW_010966882.1, from coordinate 924,891 downwards.
CGAACGAAAGATAAAAAACGTTTTTATTTAAAAAATGAAAATTATCAGTATGAGTCTAAGAAACACTTTTAGAAATAACACAAAAAAAAGAGTACTAGAATATAAGAAAAATCTTTAAAAAACAATAATTAGGACAATTCATTTGTCGTCGAAATATTAGAGTCGAGATCCGGCGAAAAACGAAAAGATGACATTCGTACGATGTTAAAGTACGCATTTTTACTAGGTATTTTTTTTTATAACGGTAAATCTGTATTAAATCAAAACGGTTCGTATACAACCCGACTTGCAGCCGAAACTAATCATACATGGAATGGATTCCAAAAACGTAAAACTTACAAAATTATGATCAGTGCCTAAGATACGATTGAATCACAAACGTGAGTGAAAGCCATTCATCCATAAGATTGTGTGATGAAGGATTGGGGACCGTAGAACCCAAGCATAGTTATCATGAGAGAATTGTGTCACGAACCTGTCTATCAAGAGAGATTTGAGCCTTTTCCACTAGGGATGATGTGTTTCTAAAAATCCTTGCATTGCGCTCCGACCATATAATATATATCGCTGTCTGAATTACCACCTTCGCTAAAACCTTCCTCGGCGCCGATACCTGGCCCGATTGGCTATCAAGCCAAACCTTACATCTATCTACTTCTGATGGAGGTGATAGATAACATGCTGATGCAAATATCCTCCATAATCCAATGCTGTAACTACACTTAAAAAACAAATGCGCATGAGTTTCTAGGGCTGACTGACAACGCACACATATAGGATTATGTTCGATTTTCCATCTCTTTAGACAGTCCTTAGTCGATAGCCGCTTGAGCATGACCTGTTGGTTTAGTGCTCTATGATGTATTGTTTGCGAGCTTTCCTTGGATACATTTGAGGTATTGATATTTTCTATAGTTTTATGAAAGTGTTTGATTCATTACATGTTGTGCATACTAGATATGTTATGAAATCCATGTATTGTTATGAACAATACTAAACTCCCTAGTCATGTATCATTGTGGGAATAATGATACACTAAGACTAGTATGATGTGTGATTGATGATCATAGATATTGGATACGATCACAATCATAGGTATTCGTTGGAGAACGGAATACTGGAATGACCCGCATGAGATTATCACATGGACTAGCATCATGACTTGAATCTCATATGGCGGTTCCATGAATGGATCCTAAGACCTGAGATATCTACGGAATCCAACATGAGGAGTTGCGTGCTTTGAATACGTCAAACGTCTAGCGTAACAGGAGGACTATAAAGGCGTGTATCAGGTACGAAACGAATCATGTGATGGATTGTAGATAGTCAAGATGGGATTTGTACCTCTCGTAAAAGAGAGAGATATCGCTGGGCCCCTCGTGTGAGCGAGACTGTAGAAATGTGTGGCCGCACTATAGACGAACGTCGTCTATTTCAGACAGTCGAACTCAGTGAACGAGAAAGCAGTCGAATCAGATAAGGTGGCTTGTCCATGCCTTATGTTCGACATATGATATCGCGATACAAAAGGATCATCAACCAGAATTATCACTGGCGTTCGTAAGATCACGAACAAACTCTATTCGAGATAGGTAGTCATAGTTTCTTGATAGAGACCGCCTATGACTTGTATATCCGGAATAGAGATTTCGGGTTATACTGCTATATCGAATGAGCCTACAGAGTCACACACGCAGGGAAGGACGAAACGCACGAGAAAACGATGGAAAAACCGAGACGGAAGGGATTGGAACGGACGGACCGAATGGGCCAGACCCGACGGTCCGCCAGGTCTAGACCCGATGGTCCACGTTTAGTCACAGACCGTCCGTTCTAAGTGTTGGAACATATCGATCCGCGTTGACAGCAGACCGTCCGTTCTGGCTTGTCTGGAACAGACGGTCCACGTGAGCAGACCGTCCGTTCTGGCTTGCTGGAATGGACGGTCCACGTTTATTTCTGGACCGTCCGTTCCGGGTTTCGGGTTTTTTCGAAAATTAAACCGAATTAGGGTTAAATCACCTTATTAGAAGGAGATTAAAACCCTAATGAACTAAGAGACTTTGAGAGCCATCTTTGGCAGAATTCTAAGAGCTTTTGGTGAGATCCAAAGAGTTCAAAGAATTCTAAGTCTTGTTTTCTCGAAGCATCAAACCGAATAGCAGATTCGGGTCCTAGCAGAAAAGTTCCAACCGTTGGAATCCATCCCGAGGTGTGGATACGTGTAGAGGGCGAGGTATTCTTCCTCCCTTTCGTGATCAGATGAATTCTTCAATTGATACAGGCCCCGGATCGATTGAGGTAAGCGTTCTAACATTTCTACGATTCATAGAAGCATGGTTCTAGGGTTTATTAAATTTTTTGTTTTACATCTGCTGCGCAAACCCTAGAATCGATCTCTTAGGAATAGGATTCGCTCTAGAGATCCCAGGAAACCCAACATGACCTGCCACTGAACTAGAATCGATCTCTTAGGAATAGGATTCGCTCTAGAGATCCCAGGAAACCCAACATGACCTAAAGCTCATCCTTGGATTGGCTAGCCCAAACTGTAAGAGGGAATACCAAGGGACCTTAGCAAAAACATGTCGGATCAGGGCCCATGTGGATGAGGAAGAGTAGCTAGGTCGAAAAACTGATGCAGATGCCTTCCATCAAAGGAATCGGGGCCAGCTACCGGAGTAGGTGGCAGAATCGACGAGATACGAGACATTGCTTTCTGACATCTGTCTGAACGCGCTCCCGAAAAAGACCACTCTGATTCTCGCAATGCCGAGTTCACAGTCGCATAAAGGCACACGAAGCTCTCTTGGCCCCGCTGGTCCTACAAACTCAATCAGAGGACCCAAACCAGTCCAGTTATCATGCCAGAATTGAGCGGAAGCCCCATTATCCAGGTTACATTTCAGAAAGGTGGCTATAATATCCTTGAAACTGAGAAGCTTTCGAATGCCTTAGGAATGTCTTGGCACTGCTAACGTGCCCCAAAATCCTTTCCGTCTGAAGATGTGTTGTTTGAGCCATGCAACCCATAATGAACCCGATTCTTTGAAGATCTCCCAGATGCTTTTAAGTCTACATAGAGTGTTGTAGTCCTCTAGCTTTCGAATGCTTTGGCCTCCTTCCTCTCGCGGCAGACAAACCAGAGACCATGCCACTCTTGTTGTGTTTCTTCCCTCTATCGAGTTTTTCCAAAGGAAGATGGAGCATTATCTGTCAATATCTTGTAACAGGAATTTTGGAAGCAAGAAAGCTCTGGTCCAAGCATTAACAATGCCATAAATAACTGTTGAGATAAGAAGGATACGGGCCGGGTAAGATAAATGTTTCGAAGTCCACAATGAGAGCTTCTTCCGAATCCTTTCAAGCAGTGGCTTATAGTCCTCTCTTGACAACTTCCAAGCACCGATTGGCACTCCCAAATAGCGAACCGGCAAAGAACCAATCCAGAAACCAACCCTAGAGCTGATACTTAATGCATCGGCTTGCGTCACCTCCCCAAGGAAGAGTTCAGTCTTCACCTCATTCAGCTTCAACCCCGAGTGTAGACTGAATCGGGATAACAGATTCTTCACCCCTAAGATCGATTCAGCTTTACCTTCAACAAAGACCATCAAGTCATCAGCAAACACACGATGAGATATAAGAGGAGATGAGCACCGCGGATGTGTCTGAATGTCACCACTTGTCATTGCTTTGTCTAGTAGTCTAGATAATGCCTCCATCGAGAGAATGAACAGATATGGTGAGATGGGATCACCCTGCCGCAGTGAAGAAGGCATGGGGAATGATCAGATAGCCCCGGCGACAGAAACTCGACATAAGCATTTGGGAACTTGTCAAACCACGCCTCGTTGATCAAGGTACGATCCAATTTTACAGATATCGGGTTCTCCACTTGGTTATTCCACCTGGTGAATCGTGTCCCTTTCCCGCAGACATAAAAAAGCCCAACATCCTCGAGGCAAGAAGTGAAGTCCATCATCCCCTGCGACCGTGAATGGACTTGAGGGTAATCTGATCGATCCTCCGGACATAACGTCTGGTTAAAATCCCCCATCACAATCCACGGAGAGCCTCTCAATGGAGGATATGAAGTTAGCTCTCTCAAGTCATTCCAGAGCGCAGTTCTTTCGGTTGCCAGATTCCGTGCATATACAAAGGTTGCGGTGGTCTTAATTGTTGGGGTTCCCTTCGGGTTCCTAGCATGCGATCTCATCGATCTAGGGTTTGGTTTCTAGGTTTCATGCAGCGGAAGGAAAGATCTAAACCTAGCCAAACGTCACACAAAAACCAATTGTGCAATAACCCGAACAATCGTGTATATCATCGTGGGATTCGAATACTTACCTCGTTCTTTCAAGATCTGGAAGTATCAATCGATCCAGGGCCTGTTTTAATCACCAAGAGTTGAAAGCACAACTCCTCTACACGTATCCACACCGGCGGGATGAATTCCAACGCTTTGGAACGTATCTGCTAGGATTCGTGAAGAGAAAAACCGATGTCCTTGACTTGGAATCGATATTCCAATCACTAGAACTCGAAATCCAGCTTCTCTAAGCTCTCATGAGTGTCTTGGACGTCTGAGGTTCATTCTCTAGGGTTTGTGGCGGCTCTCACTTTAATTAGAATTGCCCAAAACCCTTAAAACGCGAAAACCGAAAACTGCCCGTAAGTCGGACCGTCCGTTCCAGGCCTGGAACGGACGGTCCGACTTACGGGCAGTTTTCGGTTTTCGCGTTTTAAGGGTTTTGGGCAATTCTAATTAAAGAGAGAGCCGCCACAAACCCTAGAGTAAGAACCTCATACGTCCCAGATTCAGAAGAGAGCTTAGAGAAGCTTGATTTTGAGTTCTAGTGATTGGAATATCGATTCCAAGTCAAGGACATCGGTTTTTCTCTTCACGAATCCTAGCAGATACGTTCCAAAGCGTTGGAATTCATCCCGCCGGTGTGGATACGTGTAGAGGAGTTGTGCTTTCAACTCTCGGTGATTAAAACAGGCCCTGGATCGATTGATACTTCCAGATCTTGAAAGAACGAGGTAAGTATTCGAATCCCACGACGATATACACGATTGTTCGGGTTATTGCACAATTGGTTTTGTGTGACGTTTGGCTAGGTTTAGATCTTTCCTTCCGCTGCGTGAAACCTAGAATCCAAACCCTAGATCGATGAGATCGCATGCTAGGAACCCGAAGGGAACGTTCCGGAACGTTCGTTCCGCTGAGGAACGGACGAACCGTTCCGCAAGTGCCAGACCGTCCGTTCCAGACCTGGAACGGACGGTCTGGCATTTGCGGAACGGTTTGTCCGTTCCTCAGCGGAACGAACGTTCCGGAACGGCTGGACCGTCCGGTCCAGGTCTGGACCGGACGGTCTGGCCATCTGGTTCCGAACCACAAGTCATGGTTAGCCTCTAGCAAGACGCCATGACCACCCACCTAGAATAGAGTTAGAGGTGATCTAACAAAGCCAGCATTAGTTCGAGTTCTGATCCTTTGTCTCACGATGTCGTATGTTGAACAAGGGCATGGTATGAGTCACCCTTCAAGTTCAACCGCTTACTCGTCTAGGCAAACCGACTGATAATATAGATGTACATTCATCTATAGCGTGGCCACGCATTTTCACAGTCCGATTTCCACGAGGGGCCCAGCGACATCTCTCCTGCGTAGGAGGTGACAAGTCCCGTATTGCATGTCTACTATCTGCATATGATTCGTGAACGTATCTGAGCAACGCCGTTATGATCATCCGGTTAAAGACGACGTTTGACGCAGTCAAGATACGTCACTCCTCATATCAGATACTCTAGACATCTCAGGTCTGAGGATCCAAGAACGAACCGCTGTATGAGATTCAAGTCATGACTCGTGTCCATGTGACAATCTCATGCGGGTCATCCAGTAACTCGTTCCAAACGAGAACCCATGATTGTGATTTGCATCTAATGCATATGATCATAATCATCTATCACACATCATGCTGGTCTTAATTCATCATTGTTCCCACAATGATAACTGACCAGGGAATTTAGAATCATCTGCAATGATTCAAGGATATTTACCGTAATATAACAAACATGCTAATCATATAACGGGAAAAGTAATGCATTCATAAACCAATGAATCAATACATAGTCAAAATGTCATATCACGGATCATCGTAGAGCATTACAACCAACAATCTCCCACTATGCTCTATGATCTATCCTACAAGCATCTAATCCCCATACCCACAACATGACCATCATGCTTTGACGAAGGGAGAGGCTTCGTCAACGGGTCGGCAATATTATCATCTGTCGACACTCTACTTATTTTCACGTCTCCTCTTTCGATGATTTCCCTAATCAAGTGAAATCGCCTGAGTATGTGTTTGGATCTCTGGTGTGACCGGGGTTCCTTTGCTTGTGCGATCGCACCATTGTTGTCACAGTACAACTCAATGGGATCTGCAACGCTAGGAATGACCCCCAGGTCTCCCACAAATTTCCTGATCCAAACAGCTTCTTTAGCTGCATCCGATGCTGCTATGTACTCGGCTTCTGTAGTCGAATCTGCAACGGTTGGCTGTTTGGAACTCTTCCAACTAATAGCCCCACCGTTTAGGCAGAAAACGTAACATGACTGCGATCTGAAGTCATCTCTGTCGGTTTGGAAACTAGCATCGGTATAACCCTTTATAGCGAGCTCGTCTTCCAATCCGCCATATACCAAGAACAAATCCTTAGTCCTTCTCAAGTACTTAAGGATGTTCTTGACCGCAATCCAGTGAGCCTCACCTGGTGTAGACTGATATCTACTAGTCATACTCAATGCATATGATACATCCGGACGAGTACATAACATGGCGTACATGATGGATCCAATTGCCGAGGCATATGGAATCCTACTCATGCGCTCTTGCTCATCCTGTGTCCTTGGACACTGAGTCTTGCTAAGAGCCACATCATGTCCCATTGGCAAGGCACCCCTCTTGGAGTCTTGCATCTTGAACCGATTCAAGACCTTGTCAATGTATGTACTCTGACTTAGACCAAGAAGCCTTCTCGATCTATCTCTATAGATCTTGATTCCTAGAATATAGGCGGCTTCTCCTAAGTCCTTCATCGAAAAGACCGATCCTAGCCAGGATTTTACTCCTTGCAAGGTAGGAATGTCATTTCCGATGAGCAATATATCATCCACATAAAGTACAAGGAAGACCACTGCGCTCCCACTGACCTTCTTGTAAACACATGGCTCATCTTCGTTTTGCAGGAAGCCAAACGTTTTGACTGCCTCGTCAAATCGAAGATTCCAGCTCCTCGAAGCCTGCTTCAGTCCATAAATGGATCTCTGAAGCTTACACACCTTCCTCGGACTCTTAGGATCGACAAAACCCTCGGGTTGTGTCATGTACACATCCTCGAGCAAATTCCCGTTAAGGAATGCGGTCTTGACGTCCATCTGCCATATCTCGTAGTCATAATACGCAGCTATGGCCAGTAGAATCCGTATGGATTTAAGCATCACGACTGGTGAAAATGTTTCATCATAGTCTATACCATGAATCTGCCGAAACCCTTTCGCGACGAGTCGTGCCTTATAGGTATGCACGATGCCATCCATGTAGGTTTTCTTCTTGAAAACCCATTTGCATCCAATGGTCTTAATACCATCGAATGAATCGACCAAAGTCCACACTTTGTTGTCGTACAAGGATTGCATCTCAGACTCCATGGCCTGGTGCCATTTCTCGGAATCGGAACTCGCCACAGCCAGAGAAATAGGAGTTTTACGGGATTTCGGGAAGAAGAAGGAGAGTTGGAACGTGAAGATCGATTGCTGTCGACATGAGTCTTTCTTCTCCCTCTTTTCTTTCTGTTTCTGGTTTTGCTCAGTGTTTTTTCATGAACCGTGAGTAGATCCACGGCTGTGGGTTAGGGATTCGTTTGTGTTTTGGGTATGTTTGAACCCTAACTTGGTTGCGATTTG
>NW_010966882.1:913903-916876 GCF_000463585.1 Tarenaya hassleriana | reverse complement strand
ATTGGTGTTTGCTGACCCCTTGACCAGTTGTTTCAGATTCTGAACTACATAGGAATATGGGTTTAGTTTCGGATCGAAATCGATAGAATAGATTGTATTATTCACATAGGAATATGGTTTGATCGATCTAGGATTGATGATAGTGTTCTTTATGCATCTAGTTTGATAAATCACAAAGGGATATGGATTTAGAGAACTTTAGATAGTGAGTTATATGCCGGGAGGTGATTTCTCTATTTTTGTTGCTTGACGATTCCCGAATACAGATTCAATATCGTGATTCTCGCATGCTTAGCATATACCCATACACGCGAATACGGTCCCGACACCCACGGTCATCTTTGCTTGATAGTTACACGTTTTTATTTGCTTTCTTATTTTAGTTATTTTAGATTCCACATACTTCCACCATTACTTTCACTTGCTTGCTTTGATTTAGTTTCGATTAGGGTTTAGATTTAGCATCCGGTCCTTGTGTTCGACCCCGTGTTACGACGATCCGTATCCTTGCGGTGAGTTGTGAATCGGGTTATAGATTTTAGACTCGGTACACACGTATCAGTAAGCCTCGAGATGTTTGGATTAAACGAAGTGCTCAAGGAAGGCTATATCATCAAGGAATCATTGGATAAAGACTTATCTGGCGAAGCAGAAGTTAAATTAGAAGCATCTAAAGGGAAAGTGATGGCTCGTATTTTATCTGGATTTTATACGAGTATGTCTTTGGTTTTTAAATGGTTTCCACACATTCTTAGGCATTTTTAGAGCCATTCTAGGGTTTCGGGACTATTTCTTGACTTTGGCAGGACCCCTGAGGGCATAACGCAGAAATTCGGTGGGAAATGGAGAAAACAGGCTATTGGTCTGCCCCTGACCGGAATGTACTCCGGCGGACCAATCGTGCACAATTGGACGAGAGAAGACGAGGAGGAAAGTGAATAACTCGCGTGGTCCAGAGCTGACCACGTCTGGTCAGCCCCGGACCACCAGAAGAATCCATCAGTCCGCTGCACGCTCCGACCTAGCCAAGCTGACCAAGAAAAATCAACGCCTGGTCTGGAGCTGACCTGTTCTGGTCAGCCGAACCAGGATGACGTGCCTCCTCAGTCAGCCAGTGGACTCCGTCCTGACTAGACCCGAAGCGCAGCTGGTCCGGAGCTGACCTGTTCAGGTCCGCCGGACCAGAACATATATGCCAAAAGCCAGTCCGCCAGCGTTGCTCCCAGTCAGCCGGAGAAGACTCTCTGAAGGCCTGGTCCGGAGCTGACCAGTTTTGGTCAGCCAGACCAGGACCACTTCTGCGTCGCGTTCTGTGCTTTCATTTACTCCCGGTCCGCCGGACCAAACCTTGGTCCGGCTGACCGCGTGACCTGGAACTGATTAAGTCCGATTTTTTCGGACTTTGGCGGGGAGCTCGATTTTGGAACGCAAGAGGCGGCAATTTTCTCTCCTCCAGAAGACCTAGGGCCGAAATCTTTATGGAGAAAGAAGGAGTTTGCTTTGGCTTGAAGATTGACGATTCTATTGAGCATATCTTTCCCTTTCTCTCTCTATGTTTCCTCTAGCTATTTTGGTGTTCTTGAACATGAGTAATGAGAAGTTTCTTGTTGTGGGATGAGGGATTAGCCCTCATGTAAGGATGCTTGTATTCACCTTGGACCCAAGATTATGCTTTGTTTATGCTTTCAATTCTTTGCATTGAATGGAATTTGTGTTCTTCAAATTTATCTCTCTTGAATGAATGTTTAGGGAAACCTAGGATTTGTTGAATTGAGTGATGCAATTGCTTGGGTTTTGATTGCTAGAGTTTGATGAATGGTGTTTAATGCTTCTCCCTTGATGAAAATCTTATGGGTAGAAATTAGAATTGAGAATTTCATGGAAACATGGATTCTTGATTCTTGGTGCATTCATTGAAATGAGTTGAGATTGAATGCGAAGAAATTCGATTCAATCCAATTTAGGATCGTGACATGGGAATTTAATGCATTCGGGATTGCACTCTAAGCCACGAAAGTGGATAGAGTGCTCTCTTGGATAGTGGGTTTTCGGGTCGAAAGAACCGAACCCGACCTTAGTCTTCGAATCCCTCACTTTAGAACGAGCATGATCTAGGTCCACAATTCCTTACGGCATCCTTGCATGATCGGCGAAGCCCGATTCCCATAACCTTTTCCATCGATTATCTTCTCTTGAATTATTGTTTGCTTTGATTTTATTTCTCTCATTTAATTTTCTACAACTTTCAAAACCACAAAACAATCATCAACTTTATTTTCATAATTTTCCTAGTTTTAGACACTGAGAGAGAACAACGCACGAAGAGAACAACCCGAGATGGCCGAAGAGTTGTTGAGAGGGGCCAATGCCCAAAGAGGTCCAACCCAAGCAGCCCCTAGAATGCTTCGAACGTACACACAACCAAAGCACACTCAGTTACTATCATGCATCAATCGGGGACCACTAGAAGAACTTGAACTCCTACCGCAATGCATCCAAATGCTCAACAACATGAGTTTCCGTGGGAGACCAAATGAGAACCCGAATGCTCACCTTACGAACTTCAAGATGAACTGTAAGGCAATCAAAAAGGGACCGGGGATTACTCTTGAAGATGTGTTTCTTGAAACCTTCCCCTACTCGCTTACAGAGAGAGCTAGAGATTGGCTCTACACCCTTGAGCCAAACTCTATCTCGACATGGGGTGAGATGGAAGAACAATTCCTTATGCAGTACTACTCCCCTACCAAGACTCAACATGCGAGGAATCGGATCAATGCATTTGTGCAAGAGGATGGGGAGAATCTCCATGATGCATGGGAACGCTTCAAGGAATATCAAAGAATGTGCCCTCATCATGGAATGGAAAGAGACTACCTTCTATCCATCTTTATCCATGGGTTGAAGGATGATACTCGGTCTTGGATTGATGCAGCGTGTGGAGGTGACATATATGACATCCCTTTCCAAGAG
>NW_010966882.1:912138-913721 GCF_000463585.1 Tarenaya hassleriana | reverse complement strand
GTCCAACTCGCCAATGCCAAACAAGTAGCTGCCGTGGAAGATCACAATTTAGGGCAAGTTCAACCGGGTATGTACATGGTTGATCAAGAAGCGGAAGAAGTCAACTATGTCGGTCCAAACCAATACACTCATCCATCCAACCTATACAACCCGGGATTGAGAAATCATCCCAATTTCTCCTACAAGAACACGTCGAATGCGCTAAATCCTCAACCCGCTTTCCAATGGAACAACCAAGGACCTCCGGGTTTTCAATCAAAGTATCAACAACAAGGTCAAGGGAGTCAAGGTTATCAAGGGAATTCCAACTATAGACCACAGCAAGTGCAACCTAAGGATCAAGACCCGGACATCAAGGATATGCTATTTCAAGTCCTCCAAGGTCAAAAATCACAAGGAGTATCCATTGAGGACATTGAAAATGAGCAACTTGCATTCAAGAAGCAATTGGAAGGAGTAAAGCTCATTTGAAGATCTTGGACAATCAAATTGCCCAACTTGCGTCTTCCTCCTCATCAAGACAGCAAGGCATGCTTCCCGGTAAGAACGAGGTGAACCCTCGCGAGCACATCAATGCAGTGGAACTAAGGAGTGGGAAACAACTTCTGGAGGTCATCCCTCCGATGGTTGAGAAGACAACGCCTCCAAGGCTAACAACAGAAGAAAAAGGAAAATCTGTAGAGGAAGACACTCCTAAAGTGCAAGAACAGAAGAAAGAACCAGTCTACATTCCTCCTCCACCTAAGGTACCCCCGATACCTTTTCCTTCTCGCTTAAAAAAATTTAATGAGGACACCCAATTTAGAAAGTTTGCGGAAATGGTGAATAAGATGAAGATTACGATGCCTTTCCATGAGGCAATCCTCCAAATGCCTTCATATGCGAAGTTCCTAAAAGATATTTTGACGAAGAAGCGGGTAGTGGAAAAAGAGACTGTAGCATTGAGCACCGAAATTAGCGCAGCCATCACAAAGCATGAACTTCCCCCGAAGATGTCCGATCCGGGGAGCTTCTCTGTACCGTGCAAGTTGGGAAACATTGAGATCGATAGGGCGCTATGTGATCTTGGAACTAGTGTGAGTTTGATGCCGTTGTCCATTTACAAGAAGCTGAATATAGGCGACTTAAAATCCACGAGGATGGCCTTACAACTAGCGGACAGATCTATCAAGTATCCAGCAGGGATTTTAGAAGACGTACCCCTCAAGATTGGCGGATTCTATGTTCCAATGGATTTTGTAGTGTTGGACATGGATGAGGACTCTAAAGTTCCAATCATTTTGGGCCGCCCATTCTTGAGCACAGCGGACGCCGTAGTTCATGTCCGAGTCGGAAGATTAATGATGAAGATCGGGGATGAGACAGTCGAATTCACGCTCGATCAGAACTTGAAGCAACCCTCGACCAATGATACGGTATGCTATGCGGATATACTTGAAACGATGGCGGAAAAAGTAATAGGAGAGTTCCATGAAGTAGACCCCCTAGAAGTGTCACTAATGGCCATAGAAGCAAGTCTATACAGCAATTGAGAGGAGATTGAAGAGATAAGACGAGCATTGGACGGTCAAGAAGCCGAAAAC
>NW_010966882.1:906328-912082 GCF_000463585.1 Tarenaya hassleriana | reverse complement strand
GGCTGCTCTCCACTGTATTAAGTCAAAACGAAGCTTAAGGAAGAAAACAGAAGCAAACAGGCCAAAGGGCTCTCGTTTAGCTTCCAGGGAACGTGAATGGGTAAGGGGAGGCGAGGGACACCACAAAGAGTGTGAAAGCTCTTTGATACAGTCCAAAACTCGAACCCTAATGCAAGAATGCAAGAGAGAAGGAGTTAGAACAGATTTCTCAGCAAAGGAGAAAGAAAAACTTCCAGATTCTTATTATTCAAGTCTGTCTTCTGCAGAATACATGAGCAAGCTTTTATAATGATCAAGCTTGTTTATTCTTAAGGAAAACTCGAAAATTAGGTAAAGAAATAGGAGAAAATCTGTCCTAGCCGTTGGACACATCAGAAGCAAAGGAAAAAGGAAAGAAAGTAAAGGAAATAAGGAAAAGGAAAGAAACAAGTCTCCTCCTAGCTGTTGAAACGAATAAGGAAAGTGCCATTTGTGTTGATCCTCTTCCTTTCTTCTCCTAGGTGGTCTTGAAAAGGAAATTTCGTGCTCCACATGAAGAGAATCATCTGATCTTGGTTTAGTTTGGTTTAATCTCCGGTTTTCGCTGATTTTGGCTGGATAATGCAAATGCTCTTGGTTTCTCCAATTAGCGCCGGTTCTTGATCTCCTTTGCAAGAATAAGTGTTGTATTCTCCAATCCACTCCTCTAGCAGCCCTCCTATGATGTTGGAGACGAATTGATTTGTCTTTGTGCGAAAACTCCTTGCCCTTGATCTTGTAAGCGGTGGTTCCGGCATCATTGGCATTGTCACGTCTTTGGTTGCCTCTTCTTCATTAGTTTCCTCCTTGGCAGCATCCTCATCCTCTTTAGGATCGATGTCCTCATCAAGAGTGATACACCAAAAGATCGTCAATCGAACATCAACGTAGGCTAAACCCGAACATGAAAGAAGTGGTCAAGAAAGAGGTCTTGAAATTGTTAGATGCGGGTATCATTTACCCGATTTCGGATAGCTCTTGGGTTAGCCCGGTGCAAGTCGTGCCTAAGAAGGGAGGAATCACGGTCGTTCCAAATGAAAACAATGAATTCATACCGACTAGAACTGTTACGGGATGGAGAATGTGCATTGATTATCGATAACTTAACACAAACACCCGTAAGGATCACTTCCCCCTTCCATTCATTGACCAAATGTTAGAGAGACTTGCACTGCATTCTTATTTTTATTTTCTCGATGGTTACTTCGGTTTCTTTCAGATTCCTATCCATTCGAGTGACCAAGAGAAAACAACATTCACATGCCCTTACGGCACTTTTGCATATAGACGCATGCCATTTGGATTGTGCAATGCACCCGCAACTTTTCAAAGATGCATGATGGCTATTTTCTCCGATGTCATTGAAGATATTATGGAGGTGTTCATGGACGATTTTTCCGGGACCCTCCTTTGATGCGTGTTTAACCAATCTCCATCGAGTGTTAGACAGGTGTCTCAAGGCGAACTTGGTTTTGAATTGGGAGAAATGCCACTTCATGGTGCGAGTGGGCATTGTACTTGGTCATCGGATTTCGGACAAGGGGATAGAGGTGGATAGAGCGAAAGTGGAAGTGATTGAGAATCTACCACCACCGACTAACGTTAAAGGAATCCGAAGTTTCTTGGGTCACGCCGGATTTTACAGGAGATTTATCAAAGATTTTTCGAAGATAGCGAGACCCTTGACTGCGCTTTTGGGCAAGGATGTCCCATTTGAGTTTAATGGGGAGTGCCACAAGGCATTTGATATATTAAAGAAGGCATTAGTATCACCTCCGATCATTCAACCCCCGGATTGGAGTGTTCCTTTTGAGTTAATGTGTGATGCTAGCGACTTCGCGGTCGGGGCCGTATTGGGACAAAAGAAAGATGGGAAGCATTACGCCGTATACTACGCAAGTCGAACGCTCGATGACGCTCAAATGAATTACTCCACCACGGAGAAAGAGCTCCTTGCTGTAGTATTTGCCTTCGAGAAATTTAGATCATATTTGGTGGGTTCTAAGGTGATCGTATACACGGATCACACCGTCTTGAGGTACTTGCTCACGAAGAAGGATGCTAAACTAAGGTTGATCCGATGGGTGTTGCTTCTGCAAGAGTTTGATCTAGAGACTCCTTGTGTTCGACCCCGATACTATGACATCCGTATACTTGTGGATTAGTTGTGTTTCGGGTTACAAATTTAAGACTCGTCACGCAAGTGATCAGAAAGCTAAGAAAGTAGAGGAAGATGGAGCTACAGCTGCTCAGGTCTGCAGAACTGAATGGAGGAAAACATTGACATCTTCAGAAAGCCTATTTCAAACATTGACCAAGTAATGCTTTTATTAAATTCTTTACATTACCGTTATGAATCTCTCAGGGATGTCTTAAAGTATTCAAGAAGAGATTGCATCACCTTCGAAGAGGTGACATCCACCATCTACTCAAAGGAGCTGGAATACATGGCAAAAGGAAAGACAAACTCAGTAGAAGAGTTACTGGTAAAAGAAAAACCAGATAAGAAAAACCAGATAAAGAGTCAAATGAAGAAAGGCAAACCAAAACCAAAAGAAAAATCTGAAAGTGGGTGTTGGTTTTGCAGGAAAAAAGGGCATTTAAAAAAGGAATGCAGGGCTCGTAAGAGATTTCATGAAGAGCAAAGTAAAGGAAAAGGTGAATCGGCTGCAGTGGAAGGAAATGAAATGGAACCTGAAGTATTAGCAGTCTCAGATCAGAATCCTACAGATCAGTGGATACTAGACATGATGCACTTTCCATATGTCACCAAGAAAAGACTGGTTCAACAAGCTCCGAGAATCAGATGGAGGAATGGTGATGATGGGATACAGTGGAACTTGTCAAATTAAAGGAATGGGTGAGGTTAAGTTGAAACTAAAGGATTGATCAATCAAGATTGTGAGTAAGGTTAGATATATTCCTGATTCACAAGGAATATGATATCTTTTGGAGTTCTCGATAAGGAGGGACTTAGCCTTCACTCACAGGAAGGACAACTTATTGAGATATACCGGATCTTGAATAATATTACAAGATATATCGTATAATGAAGATCTTATCAAATCCGAAAAATATATATTTAGAAATATTTATTATTATATTTACTTTACTTATTCAATGTAAGACTCTCATCTATTTATATGTTATTTTGATTATCACTAAAATATATCGTTCTGCAAATTTCTACATGGTATCAGAGCTTCTGGTTCTTTTCTAATTTGTTATTCTTTTCATAAAAATGATGATCGATAATGAGAGTGAAGACGAAGATGATGATATATTGATTCAGTGGTAATATTATTTTGAGTTTTTTTTTTAAATAAGAGAGTCATTTTATTTTATTTTTTTATTTTATTTTCTCTCATAATCTCACATGTTTGTAAAGATTATTCGCATAACCGCCAATCATCTTATTCTTGCCAAAAAATTTGTTGTCATTAAACGCTTCCACGTAGTTGTCTTTCAATCTCGGATGAATCAGAGTTATTTCCGAGACTTCTTTCTGCAGCGCAATTGTCGTCCTTTTTTTGTTATCATCAAACGATTCTTTTGCGCTTGGTGCCAAAGTTGCAGCGCAGTCGTTTGTTTGATTTTTTTAGTTATGTCTTCTATTGACACAAGTTCGTAAGGTGATGTAGTTCAAGCAGCATACGTTTGATCATCTTTTCAGCAAGTTGGGCGTTGCGTGATCTTCCATGCTCCAACTTGAAGGGGGATGTTGAGATATACTGGATCTTGAAGAATATTACAAGATATATCGTATAATGGAGATCTTATCAAATCCGGAAAATATATATTTAAAAATATTTATTATTATATCTACTTTACTTATTCAATGTAAGACTATCATCTATTTATATGTTATTTTGATTATCAATAAAATATATCATTCCGCAAATTTCTACACAACTTAGAGTATACAGAGGTTCAGAACAGATTTTGACAGGGGACAAGTTGTTGAACCATAAACTGAAGAAATGATATGGCATCCCAGATTAGGACACATGAGCAATCAGGGTCTGAAATTTTTAGCTCAGCAAGGAGTTTTTGGAAACAAAATATAGGAAATGTTGATTTCTGTGAAGACTGCATACTCGGGAAAGCTCACACGGCAAGTTTCTCAAAAGGCAGACACACATCCAAAAATGTGTTGGACTATATCCACTCCGACATCTGGGGATCTCCATCAATACCTCAGTCGCTAGGTGGAACACAATACTTTGTGTCTTTCATCGATGACTACACTAGGAAAGTGTGGATATATGTGCTAATGAGAAAGGATAGGGCATTTCAGAAATTCACCGAGTGGAAGAAGCTGGTTGAAGCTCAAATGAGAAGAAGATAAAGCATTTACGAACAGATAAGGATTAGAGTTTTGCAATCAGAGATTCGAAAACTTCTGCAAAGAACATGGAATTGCCAGACACAGAACATGTACATATACGTCACAACAAAACGGTGTTGCTGAGATAATGAACATAATGGACAAAGTGAGAAGTATGCTAAGTGACTCACGTCTTAGGCAAGAATTTTGGGCAGAATCAGCTACAACAACAAACTATCTGATAAACTGACCCTTCTAGTGCCATAGACTTCAAAATACCTGAGGAACTATGGCAAGGAAGGTAAGTAACTCTGGAGAATCTGGTAAGATTTGGATCTCTAGCATACATTCACACTAGTCAAGGAAAACACATACCTAGAGCCGAAAAGGCAGTGTTCATTGGTTATCCATCAGGGATAAAGGGTTACAGGATTTGGTTTTTAGAAGAAAGAAAAATCCTAATAAGTAGGGACGTCATCTTTAAGAAGACCAAGGTATACAAGGACTTAGTCAACAAATCATGAAAGAAAAGCAAGCATGCTACAAAAGTTTCAGAAACATACAGGACTGAAATGATTTATCAAGGCAGAAAATCATAGATTACAGAACAGACACATAGATTGTCAGTTTTAGGTGGAGTTATTTCATAAACATAAAGTGATAAGTCTGGAACAGACTCAGAAGAATCAGTAAACCAACAGTCTGACCAAGAATAAGAGGGTTCACATGAACTAGTGAACCAAGAACCAGAAGACACACAAGCCACTGATCTCAGCAACTATCAATTGGCTCGAGACATAGTAAGGCGACAGACAAAACCTCCAGCAAGGTTTAGAGAAGAAGACACTGTTGCATTTGTTTGTTCTATGGCAAAGGAGATTGAGCTATATGAACCAAAAACATATCTATAGGCAACTCATAATCGAGATAAGATTTTCTGGCTTCAAGAAATGGAAGATGAGATAAGTACAATAATACTTGGATCCTAGTAAATATACCCAAAAACAAGAGAATTATAAGCTGCAAATAGGTGTTTAAGAGGAAACCATGTATACCAGGGGTTGAGAAACCAAGATATAAAGCAAGACTAGTGGCTAAGGGATACTCACAGATAAAAGACATTGATTTTCATGAAGTTTATTTATCTGTCGTAAAACATGTTTCTATCAGATTGTTGCTAGTTATTTGTGTGTTCCTGGACCTAGAACTACAACAACTTGATGTAAAAACAACCTTTCTTCATGGGAATTTAGAAGTGAAAAACCACATGGAGCAATCAGAAGATTTCTGCATTAAAGGGTCGGAAAGAAAGGTATGTCTTTTAAAGAAATCATTGTATAGGCTTCGGCAATCTTCAAGAATGAAATATGAAATTTGATACATTCATGATTAAACAAGGATTCAGCAGG
>NW_010966882.1:897064-906286 GCF_000463585.1 Tarenaya hassleriana | reverse complement strand
TCAGCAGGAGTAAGTTCAATCAGTGTGTTTATTTCAGAAAGAATAAGGAAGGCATCTACATATCCTCCTTTTGTATGTAGATGACATGTTGGTGGCTTCAAAAGACTCAGAGGAGATTTAGAAACTAAAGAAGTTACTGAATAAGCAATTCGAGATGAAAGATTTAGGGGATGCAAGAAGGATTCTTGGCATGGATATCAGTCAAGATATGAAACAAGGTTGATTAACGTTGTCACAAACAGACTATCTAGAGAAGGTGTTAAGCACGTTTGGAATGTCAGATTCAAAAGTAGTAAATACAACAATGAGATCACATTTCAAAGTCATATGTTTAGGGTCAGAAGAGGAAGGTTTAGATTTGGATTCTATTAGGGAGCCTGATGTACGCTATGATTGGAACATGTCATGATTTGGCTTATAGTGTCAGATTAGTGAGTAGATACATGAGCAAACCTGGAAGTGAGCATTGGTTGGCAGTTAAATGGATCATGAGATACATCAGCGGCAGTGTAGGTCTGAAGTTGAGGTACACTCGAAGAGGTGATTTATAGGTATAAGGCTTTTGTGATGTTGATTATGCTACGGATTTGGATAAGAGACGTTCGATAATAGGTTACATATTCACTATTGGAGATAATGTGATAAGGTGGAGATCGAGATTACAGCACGTTGTGGTACTTTCCACAACCGATGCAGAATATATGGCGCTTGCAGAATGATTCAAGAAAGCACTGTGGCTGAAGGGTTTGGTGAATGAACTTGCTTTTCAGCAAGAAACAGTAGACATTCACTGTGATTCGCAAAGTGCGATTTGTTTGGCCAAGAATAACGTTCATCACAAACGTACAAAACACATCGACGTTCGATTACACTTTCTAAGAGATATGGTGACAAAAAATCAGGTACGGGTTCTGAAAGTTCGAACTGAGGACAATGTTACTGATATGCTGACGAAAGCACTTCCTATAGGTAAGTTCAGATATCTCCTAAGCTTACAGAATATCACCAAGTAATCGGTGAATTACCGAGAGAGATCAATGAGCAATCCACAAAGAAACAAAGTAATTAAGGATCTTCTACAGACACTTAGATTGTTGAGATTTGGCACCTGAGAAGATCAATTTCAGCTGAAACAAAGTCGATTTCTGCTGGTACAGGATGGGTTAAGTGAATTGGAGTAAACTGGGTTGATTATGGCGGTCTAAGTCTTCAATTAAGTTGGGTGATCTGGTTTAATTTCTGGGTCGAACCGTTCTCGGTTTAGTGGCCGTTATTTCCGTTGCACAGGTAAAGCGAAGATAAAAACATAGACTCTTCAATGGCGGAATACAAAGATTCATTTTTCTTTCTCTTGTAAACAGATTGATCTCACGTTTTCTCTGTGTGAGACTTCTAAAGGATCTAAGAATGACGCAATGATAGTGGATTGTCGAGACTCTCTCGGCCGAGACGTAGGATCACATTGATCTGAACTCGTAAACTCGCGTGTGTCGATCAATTCCCTTCCTTTCATTCTCTTTTGCTCGAATTCTCGATCACGTATCAACAGGGTATCGCAATCACATCCCTGGTTTGCTACATCTTTCTTCCTGCTTCTATCAAGCATTGTGATGTCCGAGATTTTTCAACTTCCATATTTTGAACATTGTGGCTCTGTCAAGCATTGTGATGTGCGAGATTTTTCAACCTCCATATTTTGGACATTGTGGTTGGGTGCCCCAACGACAAGGGTGCTGCAGTGGTTGGCGAAATCGTATTCAGGGTCTGGACGACTGGAACCCGGTGGTCACCAGTAGCTTGATTCCTTTTGCCTGAAGGTATTCTACGTATCGACCGATCGGTTGGTGCATTTATCTTTTGTCTTTATTTTTTTGTCAAGAATTGTAAAAAATTGTCCTAGTAATTATTATTGATAATAAAAGATTATTAATGGTCAAAGAGTTTATATATATATTAAACTCTTTGAAACATATTTCAAACAATAGATTTTGTCTGCTTTAAATAAAATATCTCAGAAAGGTTATAAAATAAAGTACCAGAGACGAAAGAAAAGCGACACTTATTCAGCAGATGACCGTTGTTACATAACATCATCCATCATCTTTTCTCCCTCTCTGTATACCAAAAGGTTCTTCCAACTACAAACGACAGAACATAAACATTTCCCCCACATTCGATTCATCATTTGGAACCCTAAAAGAGGATGGGCCTTTTTTTTTTCCTTCTAGATGATTCCAAACACAACTCCTAACACTCCCCCGAAACAGGTCGTGTTCTTCCAGACAACACATGTTATACAGATCCTGCCTAAAGCTTTAAGCTTCAAACAAAACAAACAAACAAAAAAAGGCTTCACCTTTCAAAGGGATCTCCCGTGTCTTCATCGATCAGCGGAGGATAAATGGGCGCTGCAGCAGCCGCAGCTATCTTTTCCCGGAGATTGAATTTCTTGGCAATCATCGGTCTTACGTCTTCAATTCCTATCAAGCTCTCCAAAAACGGCAGTAGCATTAGTAGTTCTTTGTCTGAAGGATCGTTGAACCAGCTCTCTATAGGCACTCCATTGTCCACTTGGAATCCAAATGCCTAAAACAATAAGAACCCGTGAAAAAAGATTCATCATATGATGGAGAATTCCTCGTACTAATTAGAAGTACAATCGAACATGTTTCTCTTGATCAACCTAACACGATCTCAAACCAAGAGCTTCTACGAAATCTGCTCATAACCATGCTTCTTCAGAGGTATGCAGTCATATGCGTAAGTCCCTGTATGCATATCTATCTATGCTAGAACAGTGTCCTACACTTGATACTGATAAAAGATTCTGCCATTAATCTTTGGTTGAAGCACAAGGACAAAAGTCCCACATGTTAAACACGTAATAGAGTAAATGATGAGTAATACCTGTGGGGAATTGTCAACGATGATAACCCGAGATAAATCACGCCCAAGAACTGACAAGTCCTTCAGATAGTTGCCGTCGAAGAAAACACAAGAGTCACGGTAGACCCGATGTCGAAATAACTTCCTCTTAGGGTCAAGTACGTTGAGAAGTTGTTCTGCATAAATACTTTGGCTAGCCGTAAATATAATGATCTCAAAAAGACGGGAAACTCTCTCCATAAACTCTTTAAGGTGGGGGCGGCAACGGACATAGACAATGTGTTCTTCTTCATTAAAACTAACTGGGAATGTGAAGTCCGCATCATCACATTGCTCCAGAGTTGAATGTACCAGAGTTTCTGTCAATACAAGTATGTGTATATGTATATATAAGGTAGGATGAGTAGGAGAATAAAAAACACAAGCACCTATGGAGCAGCATGATACTAAAAATAGAAATCCAATGTGCGGGTTATCCGGTAACAGAAAGGCACACCACTATGTTCCTTCATTTCCTCAAATCTGACAGGTGGACAGCAGTAAATGTGTCCATGTAAGCACAAGTCCAAAATCACACTACATAAATCTATAAATATATAGCATGTAAATACAATACATACACATCCAAATGTGTATTACATGAAAGTGTATTACATATATCTCTAACTATAAACATATTTATGTGCATTAAGGACATGCGACTACCATTTCTCTGTGAAGATGAAGAAACACAAAACTCAAGGAGGAAATGTAGCATTTCGGTTTTAACTTTTAATCAATACATGGATGTTTACATGTATGTACGTGAACATGTTTCTGGAAAAAATTTAACCCTATGTTACAAAGGATATGCAGATACATAGACAGAGAGATAGTGTATATATGTTACATATATTGTATGCATATGTGGGTCTACGCACCCATACCCCCATGTTATTTTTGTATCCATGTGAATGTATAAGACAATATGTATATTTGGAAAACAAACAGCTGCGTGTGTGTGTATGTGTATGAATATGGGAGTTGCAAACATATACAGCATAGATTTATACTAACCATATATTTACAACTATATATTTCTATTAACCATATATGTTGCATCTTTATGCATTTGTGTATGAATATGTGCTCGCAAAATATATAAGATAGAGGAGACAGAGGCCACAGACAGATATTTGATTAAAACCTGAAAGAAAGGTAAATAAACAACAATCATATCAAGTAAAAAAGTGTAGGTGGTAGCCTTACTTACCATCGAGGTCTAGGACAAGAGAAATAGGAGGGCAGCTACGGGTTTGTTTGGGAAGCAACACAGGCCTGAAAGTCGGCACAACAGAAGACAAATCCGGCAAGTTCTTTATAAACAGATACGGATCAAACTCATCCAGTTCTTCATCCTCGTCGTCGTCCATGCATACCGAGGCTATAATGGAATCTTGACCACGCTCATCAACACACTCCAGCTTAGAGCTCTTCATCGCTAAATAAATGGCAGAAACCGAATCCAAATTACAATTTGGATCTACCGAACTTGTATCTACAGCAAGCAGCCGATCATAAGGGTTCTGCGCATCTAAATCCCGAGGAGAAGAATCGTCAACGTCCTCCATTTCCGCAGAAAGGAGAGCCTATTACACCAATTTGTAATAGCTTATGTTAGAGTAGAAAAACTGTTTTCCTCAAAATCAAGGGATTAACAGCAAAGTGCATAAACCCAGAAAATTCACTGAGCAAATCATTTTCTTTCACTTAAAAGTGTGCATCTGTCATTACATAATGCACAGATATGTTCCCGTACCAACCTTCAAAACTCATTAGTAAAGGTATCAATTAAACATCCAACTTAAAACAATGCTTTCACATAAAACTTCACAGATCAAATAATTACTGCAGAAAAAAAAAAACTGTGTCCAGGGTACTACTACGTTTTCCAAAGGTAAAGCATAAGTTCAGCTCACGAAAAGAGGGAAAAAAATATCAAAATTTTCATAGACAGAGAAGATCCATCACATGTTCACCTTTCTCAGACAACCTCTTCTCCTTGCAACTAGCGACGAATCAAACTCCGGTGAGAAAACAGATCTCAGAGCCGTAAAATTAATCGAGAAGCCCGTAAAGTTTGCCCGAAACACCTGGAAAATCTGGGAAATGGAAAAAAAGAAGAAGAAGAAGAAGAAGAAGCAGATCCTGGGTCAGATACAGACCAATTTCTAGATCAAAAGTGTTGCAGAAAGCTCCGAGATTGAAATGTCGGAACGGTTGCTTTCGCAATTGAGGATAGATATACAGCTACGAAAGTTCCATGTTCTTGGAGCCCAAAAGAAGCAATTCGAAATCTCCTCGTGGAAAGTGATTGAAATCAATATTTTAATGTAAAAAAAAAAATCGAAGAGATCCAAATCCGACAGAAACTGGACCGGACTGGACAAGCCCGTGAAGACGCAAAGCAACCCCAAGAATGGTTAAATCTGAGAGGAAGAACTCCAAATTCAATTTCAGGATTGATTCTATTTTTTTTTTCAACAGAATAATTTCAATTATTTCGATTTGTTTGAGTCTTTTGTAGGTAGGTTTCTTACACGAGTGGGAAAAGTAAGAGGAAAGTAAAAAAAATTATTTATAAAAAAAACCCTCAAAGGAAGAAGCTCTGACTGATTAGATGAGAAAATTTTCTTTCCGCTTTCTCCGCAAATTTTCACGGCAACCAAACAGACTAAGAAATTCAAATTTTCGATAAAGCGCCCAACCAAGATCAAATTTAACTCCATCTTACTCACGTAATAACGAATCGGACCGAGAAAAACCTAGAGAGACAGGGAACTCACCGGGAAATAAACTACGATCAGACGATGATCTTCATCAACCTCTCTCTCTCTCCCTCCCTCTTTCTCTAGTCTCAAACTTCCTAGAGGGGCTGAGAAAACGAAAATGGAAAAAATTTTCCAGGACGAAGAGAAACTATATGCGGGGAGAAATTGCACCTAACCCCCCTTTATTTTTATATCAATTGCAGTAATTTCCCAATATTTCTGAAAGTTACAAATAAACCCGAAATAGGGACAATGGTAACGTCGTCGACCACCCATCATCGGGGCAAGGGGTGATGAGCGTGGTGCTAATGAGAGGCCAAGTTCAAATCTGCAAAACGACATCGTATCATATGTCATTTTGGCATATAAGTGAAATGTGTACTCTATATGTATAAAGAATATTGTCACCATGAACAAGTGGTAGAATGGGGTAATTAAAAGTTCCACGGTTAGAGGTGGGCGTTTCGGGAAACGGTTCGGGTTTGAGACGGAATGAATCGGTTTGATTCTTTCGGTTTTACAAAAATAGGTACCAATCGGGTTTTTTATTATATTCGGTTCGGTTCGGTTTCAGTATCGGTTCGGTTCGGTTCCGGGTTTTATTAAAAAAATGATAGATTTTCTTTAGAAATATTTGGTTTTTCGGGATTTTTAAAGTTCGGTTCGGTTCTGGAAAAATTCGACTGTCTAACAATGGTACCGTTCGGGAAATAACAGCGGTTTCGGATCGAGAAAAATACCGTTTTAACGGTTCGGTTCGGTCCGGTTCTGAAGAACCGAACCGAAACGTCCAGCCCTACCCACGGTCACGCGTTCGAACCTTGGCCAAATCATCAATATCAAAAATATATATATATATATATATTGTCGCCATAAAATAAATAGCACTTGAAAGAAGTGGAGGAAATTCTCTCGTGAATTTTGAAAAAAAAAAGTTGTAGTTAGACAATTTTTTCCCAAAATAAAAAGAAAAGAAAACTAAAAATACATTTTCACAACTCTGGTGAGTCTACCAGGCTTCCAATGAAGTTCAGTTCTATATCAAAATCAGACGAAATGAATCTAATTTTTTAAAATTAAATCGAATGAAAAAGCGAACATTTTAACAAATTATATACTTTTAATTAAAGAATCGGATCCAAACAAGGCCGAGGTAAAAGAGATTAAAGATGAATTCCGATATATGTGTACTCTTAGGTTCTAATATTAAAGAGGGTTTAAATTAAAACTACAATTAATACATCGAATACCCATAATTTTTCGAGATAAAATTTAAAAATTAAAATTGATGAACAAATTTCTTATGTGTAAAATTATGATCTATGAGAAAAGATGAAAGCTATTCTGTTGTGCAGATGTAAGAAAACTGCTGATTCATAAGCTAATATTTGCGGAATATTCTTCCTACAAATAAATATTATATATATACTGCAATAAATAAGAAGAAGAAAAAAAAGCTTAACCAACGAACCCTATAAAACAAAAACATCACATAAGGACCCGGAAACTATAAAAACTTACAACTAGGCCCAGATGGCGAGGGAGGACATAAGTCCGGCTCCGAGGAACAACATGACATAAGACACGACTTGAAGCCTAACATTACAACTCATCTTCTTACTCAAGAAATCAGCGGCGATGAGATCGACGAGAGCCATGTAGATGAGAATGCCGGCCGAGAGAGAATCCAAGATCCCCTCAGTGACCAGAGCCGTGGGGCTGTGAGTGTTGAAGGAAGACGAAACCGCGGTCCCAACCCCTATACCTATCGGTGTGGTCAGCGCAAAGAAGAAAGCCATTATGGCTGCGGACTTGTTCCTGAACTGTGCTTGCGAGATGCAGCCACCGAGAGCAAAGCCCTCGAAGAACTGATGGAAGGAAAGTGCTGCGATTAGTGGCCAGATAGTGCATGGAGACTGAGATACTCCCAGGGATAGCCCGATGATTATCGAGTGTGACACGATCCCGAGCTCCAAAATCTACCTCGTGCAAATCAAGATTCAAGATCAGACCCCATTTTCGGAACTTGCTCTACAGAATCTGAGTTTTACTTGATAAACAAATCAAACTATACCCGGAAAAGGGGATAGAAACAGTTACCTGAGAAACAACAACATGCCTAGCTCCATTCCCGATATCCAAGCTGATGTGCCCGTGTTCGTGTCCGTGTCCATGAGCATGGCCGACAGCTATTTTCTGATGGCCGTCACATCCACCATGGCCATGCGAGTGAGTGTGTCTATGGTGAGCTGCATGAGCATGGATGCCTACAATGTGAATCCCACCGCCTTCTTCCTCACCAAACACTTTCCCATTTATGCCTTCCACGCCCACAGGAACAACAGCTGGTTGTTGTTCACCACTTTGCTCAGAAGCCTCGCCCGCCTCCTCGGCCTCCCTCTCTTGCTTCCTCTCATAGTACTGTGTCCCAACGAAATCGACAAGCAGAGTGACCAAAGCAGCCATCATTGCAAAGAACCCCGGGAAAGGAAACTTGGACCAGGGGTTATCCGGAAGGCACGGGTTCGAGAGGGCTTCAGTGCCGCCGGCCAACATGTGGACAAATCCGGTGGCGAGGATGACACCAGCAGCGAAAGCTTTGGCAGCGACAAAGAGGCTTCCGTCTGTCTGAAGGAACCGACGGTTCCGGCCAATAAGCGGAATGGCTACACCTGCAGCCCCGGCTAATAGAATCGAAGCAATGGCGATCAGTTTAAGTAGAAAAGCAGCAGAGTCATCCCGACAGAAATCTGCCTCGCCGGTGTTGCAAAGAATGTTGGTTGAAGGAGCCATCATTGACTCGGGAATTATCTGCGAAATAGGTTCTGTGTTTTTGGTGCCAAAGCAAAGAACAAAGCATTTCAGAACACATGTGAATTCGGAATTCGATACCAATCAATTGAAACATATGCTTGAAATCCTGGCAATCGAGGCCGATTCCCATTCGATTTCACCACTTCAGTGGGAGATTTGTCAGTTAAATCGGATCAGAGAGCGCAAGAATACAGGGAGTTATGCATCAGATAGCAATTTCCAGAAGTGTAACAAGCTTACTTATCCGAATTCCAAAGCACATGAAGATCGAAGAATCGAGATGAAACAAGGAACCAATCTGAAAAAACTACGGCTAAAATAAACGACCGATAATGTTTTCTCGATTAAAGAAGTACCTGAGAGAGAATCTCTTCCCGATCCGAACCAGTACACAGAAAACAGTTCCCACAGATCCTAAACCCAGAACCCAGAATACAAAACCCAAATCAATTCCATAACCGATTCAAAAAATTAACCGAAAGAGAAAAGAAAAGAGCATTCGATCACAAAAGTGAGAACGTACGTCGATGAAGAACATGGATCTGACTTCGCAACGATCATGGACCACAAGAGAGGGTGAGTTCTTCGCAACCCAAAATCAACCTCCAATAAATAAGAAAAACTCAGAAAAGAGAAATCGAAAAGGGATCAACTTGGTGACATTCACAAGGGATTGGTGGCGCTGTTTGTATACGGTGAATGAGCGAAAGAG
>NW_010966882.1:852878-897016 GCF_000463585.1 Tarenaya hassleriana | reverse complement strand
ATCTCCTCGTCCTCAACTTCACCATCGGAGTCATCGCACTCACTTCGAACTTAACTCCGAAAAAGAACCCCGACCACAGCAAAAACCACCTCAGACTTGTCGGAAAATCTCCAGTTCTCACTCATACTCTCAAATCCGCTGATCCTAATCCTCCAAGAGTGTCGACATGGTTAACGGCAAATCAAAGTGTCGTTGATGCAGTTAACCTACGAAGGTCTTCCAAGTCGAAAAATAGAAGCGAGAATGTCGACATTTTAGGCTATCCGCTTTATTCTTTAAAAATAAATTGCTATTGTCAGAATTTTATGTATTTCTAAAAATAAATGACTAATGTCAGAATTTTATGTATTTCTAAAACTGCCCCTCGTTGTCCGTACATGGCATGTGATCTCAAACAGATATGGAACTTCATGTTTATTCTTAATTGCAATGGCTAGTTGGTTGGTTTTTTTATAACTAGCAGTGTAATTGGCCTTCAATCTATTTAATCCTCCGAAATCAAATTGGTGGTTTGATCGAAACTAAATTTGAATCATATTATTTTATTTAAAATCGAAATATCGAATTAAAATATGTACGAATAATCGAAACATACAACCTTTTAAAAAAATATAATTTTTATGAATAATATCTAGACTCATGAAGGGAACACAATCTAATACCAAAAACATATTAAATGTTTTTTAAATAAAAAAATTAAATTAAAAAACAATCAAAGTGAATCTAAACAAAAAAAAATACATGATTTATTAGTTAATATTTTAGTTCATATTTTTACTGGATTGTATTCATCTAATTTTTATAAAATATTTTCATTTGTATTAAAATATTATTTTTAAAAACTATTTTTCTGAAGTAAATTTATAAAATATTTTTGAGTGAAAGAAACAAAGGGAGAAGATAGCGACAATGAATCAAACGACAACGTATGTCCCTTCAGCCGTATTGCAAAACCCTTTGCATGTCATCTCGAATTCTCGACCTCACACCTTTACAACAATTTACAAATTAGCCCCAAATGTTATGTTATTTGTATTCTACCACAAAATCTATTTTCCGAATCAATTACTGATTTTCTAAACATAATAACTTCCTTTGTATTTTCTACAAATTTAATCAACTGGTTTTTCAGATATGAATATACTTTTTCTTTATTTTTTGTAATGAAATTCTCAAATGAAGTAGAAGGAAACCTCCAAATTTTGTATTTTAAATAGCATAATAAAAATATCTGCATACCAATATTTCTACACAACTTTTGACAAAAAAATATTTCTACACAACTACAATAAAACATTTTAAAAAAATTAATTTTCTAATATGTAGAATTATTTTAGGGTCTAAATTATTTTTAAATTTAATAAAATCTATATCTATTATTAACACATCAACATCAACATCGTCTTAGTCCCAAATTTATTTGGGATCGTCCGTACGAATTCTTCGTTTTCACTCATTTTGATTTTGCGTTAATTCTTTCGGAATTTCTAATAATTCCAAATCATTCCTAATTATACATTTCCAAGTAAGTTTAGATCTATTATCCTTTCCTTACCCTTCAATCTCATTTATATACTTTTCACTTTTCTAACGGTACATCCATCGACCTACGTTATCCATCGACCTACGTTATACATATTTAAACCATCTTAAACATATTTCTCTTCTCTTTTGTATCTATTACACATATTTTCTGTCTAATAGTCTTATTCTTAATTGTCTTATTCTTAATTCTATTGATGTACCAAGCACATCTATTATTAACATGTCATAAAAAAAAATTTAGACGACAATTTTAAGATAACCCATATTTTTCCATGTAATTGGGTGTTAATATGAAACTTGTGATGTTTAGGAAAATAAATAAATATAGGATCTTAAATTGAAACTACTGTGAAAATATTCCTTTTCTTGGATAATGCAAAGCATATAATGTTAAGGATATTGTCGACTTTTTCTTTTGAGTAATTTTTATTTTATCCCTGTTTAAATACTTTTGAAATAACCATGGTTACGTTGTCACTAAAATAAAACCATGAACGTCAATATATTTTTAAATTTTGAATAGAAAAAATACATATAATTTTTTTGTTATTTTTATATACAAATTATTGTATATACAAATAAACAAGTTCTGCGCCAAAGAAAAGGAATATAAAAGTTTTTATTTTATAGTTTTCGTTTTTTGTAAATGAATGTGAGACTCAAAAAGCCAATTTTCATCAATGCCCATTGACCAGAAAAAAAGAACATACAGGGAAAAAAAATCTTCATCTTCTCGCCCCACTCCCACAAACCATCTCTCTCTCTCTCTCTCTCTCTCTCTCTCTCTCTCTCTCTCTCTCTCGTGTTTGAGAAACCATGAATATGGAGGATAAAATATCGATTATGCCCTCCATATGGGCTTCAATATACAGTTGGTTGACACCCATTCTTCTGTTCCTCGTCCTCAACTTCACCATCGGAGTCATCGCACTCACTTCGAACTTAACTCCGAAAAAGAACCCCGACCACAGCAAAAACCACCTCAGACTTGTCGGAAAATCTCCAGTTCTCACTCATACTCTCAAATCCGCTGATCCTAATCCTCCAGTATCGTCAGACTCCACCTACGGCCACATAAATCCCTCAGAAACAACCACCCATTTCGATCTTCGTCATCAAAATGATAAATTTCCACAAGAACCAGAGACCCAGTTTGTGGAAACAGAGCAAAGCCTCGAAGAAACCCACGCAAGTTCACCGGAAATGGAGCAAACCAGAGATACAGATGGCGGAAAAAAGGAAAGAGAAGCGCCGCAGAAAGAACTGAGCAAGACCCTCGACGAGATTTTCAGTCCACTGCAGACGGAGAGCGAATTCGCCAGGAAGCCGAGGCCGAGACAGTCAGGCGACGTGAAATCGGGTTTCGCTCAGTTAGAAGAAAACGCCGCCGCCGTCGAGGACGAAGATGAAGACGAAGGAGTTGATGCAAAGGCTGATGATTTCATCAACAAGTTCAAAGAGCAGCTGAAGTTGCAGAGGATTGAATCTTGGAGGAGGAGCAACGGATGGACGATTGATGAGGGGGTGTAGAGCATCGCTTCGAATTTAAGGCGCATTTTGAAGTTTTGTTTTTTCGGGCGGTGTATCTGTAAATTCTCATCTGTTTCATCCCATTAAAGTAAATTACAAACGGGGATTTGTAACGAAGATATACATATGTCTTGTATTTTATATGGCTCGTCGTCATAGTTTTTATTCCATACGTCGATACAACGATGCAAATCCAGTCTGATTGTTTAAGTCTGATTGTTTCTGGAGTTGCAAACTGACTAGCATATTTTCTTGGGTTCCAGGAAGCTCATCAGTATCAAAGCAAAAGTCAGGAACTTCCTTAAGAAGCAGATAAGAGATGGCAAATCAACCAGTTTCTGGTTTGATGATTGGACTGGGGCTGGTCCACTGATCACCCTCACCGGAGAAATTGGGCCGCGACTACTACGAATTCCTCGAGATGCGTCGGTTGCGCAGGCTGCACTAGGGGGAGATGGACTTTTCCGAGAGCTCGATCCGAGGCCATCCACAAATCAAGATAGTGGCAATTGAACCACCCAATGACAGAGAAGGACTAGACTTAACACTATGGAAGCAAGCAAATGGTGAGTTTCGAGCATGGTTCTCATCGACACAAACATGGCAACAAATCAGAACTCAGGGAGCACAAGTTGACTGGTTTAATGATGTCTGGCTCACCCTGTCGACTCCTAGGTTGTCTCTACTGCTCTGGCAAGTGAAGCTACAACGTTTACCTACGACGGATCGACTAAGCCGGTGGGGAGTTCAGGTTGACAGTGTATGTCAATTATACGGATTGCAGGATGAGAGTCACTTTCATTTGTTCTTCGAGTGTCCTTATAGCTATGCGATCTGGAGCCATTTCGCAGGTTGCTGTGATGACAGCCCTCCATCGGATCTAGGCCAAGTACAGAGTTGGAGTGGAAGACAAAATCGAGGGTCGGAGCGAAACAAAGGTCTCATCTCCAAGATTCTCTCACACGTGACAGTGGACATGATATGGAAAGAGAGGAATGATCGGATATTCAAGGAAAAAGTGACAACGATCCGAGACGCACGGACCAAGTTAGACCGGCAGATGCGAACTCTTTTACTGTCAGTTCGGCTGGGAAGTAACGCCCAACACGTTCGGTTATTCGAGGACTGGTACTTCTTGATGAAAGGCCTTAGATAGGAAATGAATTAGAATCACCTACGATTGATTATTTTGCCCACTTGTGCATGAGAATCCAAATTTTTGTATATATCTATATCCGTTTTACAAACTGATGTATTCTTTTGGAGTTTAATACAATCACATTTAACCAAAAAAAAAATCCAGTTCATTACAATTTAGCATCCATATCCGTCTATGTATTTTTAACAAAACCTTGGAGCGAAAATACGATTTCAAAAGTATGTGGACGAATATATCAGAGTCCATAAAATAAGGGGACAAATTGAAAATTACACAAAAACAATCCGAGAATCAAAGATACAGACAGTCTAGTGATCCGCGGAAACTCGCTAGTTATGTTATCAACTTATCATTATCATCACATATCAAAGATACAACCCTATAGGGTTGACCATTTCGTTACAGTTCATTAGAATCGAATCACATCGAACAAAAAAGATACGATATTTTTTCGATCCAAAAAAGATACGATATTTTTTCGATCCAAACTGTAAAAAAATTTCAAAAGATATTATTTTTAGAAAATTGAATTTTTTACGACAGAATTGAACCAAACTAAATTTTAAAAATATCTAAAATAATCAAAAATTTGTTAAGAATATCTAATTTTTTTTTAATAAAAACCGTAAGTGAAACCGAATTGAATGTGATATAATAACCGAGCAGTATATATTTTTATAAAACCTAAAGAACCGAACCAAACCAAATTATTCATGAGCTGAATACCGAAACGTCGACCCATATCGCTAGACATTGTCTAAGTCGAAGCCTAGAAGATGAAGAAGAGTCAAAGAAATATGCAGATGGCTCAGATCTACGAATGTCAAAACCCGTTTTCCCAAATATTCAAATCGATTGGCAAATAGAATATTCAAAATTCGAGTATTCATCTATGGACAGAATGACTATAGGTTCAGCAACAACGCGAAGTCAAATTTTGGATTTGAATGTCGGTCAGCCTATCCACACTAGGTATGCCAAGCCTGGGGCTCAAAGTCCGGCAAGCCTAACCCGAAAATTAACGGACTTCGTACCTAAGTTTTCTAGCCCAAAAAAATCGGGTTTTTGGGCCGGACTCAAATCGGGCTTCAAGTCCGGTTTGGACCGGCCCGAATCGCCAATATTTTTTTAAAAATTAAAGAAGAAAAACGAAAAAAATGATATTTACAAAGAAAATTATGCGGACCAACCCGACCTGACCTGACCCGATCCGAAGCAGGAATATATAGAGCCGAACTTCATGCTTAGTTATATAGGCCTGAAAAAAATCGGACCGACCCGAACCCGAACTCAAAACCTTCGGATTGAATGCGGACTCAGGTCAGGTCAAGCCAGACCGGCCCGATTGACACTCCTATCCATAAGTACCCATCTCAACTCCGTCGTCTAAATTCACTCTGTGCAACACTCACTCTGGGTCTCCGATGCTTATAATCATCCATAGTCTAGGATCATGGTTTTGTGTTCCTCGCCTCACTTTTGTCTACATCACTCTGAGTCACAGTCGCCTCGTCTCGTCTTGTCTCCGACGCCTCGATCTCGTCTCGAATACATATTTTCTCGCCTCTTTTCTCAACTTAACTCCTTGTTCTCGTCAGTCGGAAAACACGTGGTATCCGGACATTTGGGCGTCAATCAGACAGCTACCTGAGAGATACGGGTCTAGGACCGAGTTCTACTCTCCATTATGCTTTTGTGTAGAAGCATGGCGTTTTCAAAGGGCAGTTCTTCCAATACATAAAATCTTCAATTTTGACGGGGCAAATATAAGAACGGAAAAACTTACTGGAATAAACATATCAGGGAGGATCTTCAAAGGGCATCCTTAACAAGGAAAAAACTCCGATTCTTAAACCAGAATAAATCGAACCAAACTGATATAAGAACGGATAAACTTACTGGAATTTCGAAACAATAACATGCTTCTGCTTCGGAATCTCTCTAGTCTGAGGGGGGAAAAAACTCAGAGGTGTCATGCTCAAAGACCTTCGAAGAAACGCAAATGGTCTTCGAATGCCTCTCCGTGCCTGATCTTGGCGATTGACCCATCTTCTTCAACCTGCCAAAAAAATAACAATGCAGAAAAAAAAATGTAACTAAATGATTGACGCCCTTCCAAGATACTAGACTACTAGTTATATTCAACAATTGCTGCTAAATCACAATGACAGATTCTGGAGAAGAACCTAAACGTTAAAACCCGAGGACCTATTGACGTCAAAAGCAATACAAAGGTTTCATCTTTCCATCATTTCTGAGAAACAACAAAAAAAAAAGAGATTTTTTTTTCGATACCCAGTATTCAGGAGGGCGCATCTTGAGATTATACGTCGACGCCATGCTCATACAGTATGCACCCGCGTCGTGAACCACCAGACCGGCACCCTGTGATGTTCACAAGAAAGCACAGTTCATCAAGAAATTCCGGTTCCAGAGGCAAACAAGATCGAATAGAGTGAATTTCCGAGTGTTATCTCACTTTTGAAGGGGTCGGAAGCTCTCTGTCTTTCCCCAAGAAATCGGCAGATTCGCACACTGGACCGACAATGTCAAATGTGGAAACCTCTGCCTCATGTGGCGGAGAAGAGACCAATTCGATATGCTGTTAATAAAAAAAATGTAGACGAATCAGATGGTCCAAATTTACAAACTCGACGAAAATTTTCGAAGGTTCAATCTCCAAGTGATGTTTTGTGTTCAATGTTCTTTTTACCTGATAGGCACCGTAAAGGCTCGGGCGGATAAGTTCAGCCATACTTCCATCAACCACTATGAAATTCTTAGTCCCGTTTGTTTTCACGCCAGTAACGTGGTTCACGAAACAACAAGTGTTTGCAATAAGTGATCTTCCCGGCTCAATTATTAGATTCAAGTCGCGTGAAAGAACAAGCTCTCTCACCTGAAAAAAAAAACCCAAGAACAACAAGAGGTTATGCTGCTGACTTCAAGGCGTTTTCATGTAAAAAAATTGCAAGATTTCGTTCTTACAGTGTCGATGAGATCCCTCGGTGAGGGAAGGACAGCACCAGTGTGGTAATAATCTATCCCTAAACCGCCACCAATGTTCAAGTAATTGACTTCGAAGCCTTGAGCTCGAATTTCATCAATATATTTCACCATAAGGACAGCAGCATCTCTGAATATATCCACCTTTTAATAACAATAAAAAAACATACACACATACATGGTGTGACTATACAAAATAACACATGGGGACGGGGAACCATGAATATAGAAAGCCATTGATCTTGACATCTTGTACTCTAAACTAAAACAGAAATAAAACATGATCATAGGATACTGTGCTAGAATCGAAGTGGCTGAGGTACCTTTGTAATGGTAGATCCTAGATGACAATGTGCTCCAACAAGCTTCAGCTCTTCGGGATGAGCTTTCACCTCATCCAGAAACCACTGGAGCTTCTCGTTCCTAATACCAAACTTTGAGTTCTTGTTCCCTGTAGCCACATATGGATGCACCTGAAAATGTAGCAAGAGCAAAAGTTACTCATATCCCAGCTCTTAATTGACGGGGCAAAACACGATTTGAAAGACAGGACCATGAATTCAGATAATTTGTATTGCCCTCCATATAACGCCCGTGTATAACAATGATGAATTTCAAGCCTTTAGATTGAGCCATACCTGAGGGTCAACATCAGGATTGATACGAAGCAGAACATTGACCTTCTTGCCAGCAATTCTCGAAGCTTGCACGATGTTCTCTAAGTCGAATTCACTATCAACGTTTACGAAAACGCCTTCTTGAGCAGCTAGAACCAAATCCTCCAAGAGCTTGCCGTTTCCATTGAAAATGCACCTATCCGTTAAACAAAGGAAAGACAAGTTCAATCTACTGGATCTGCTAATTCCAGACAACAAAAAGAACACAGAAATATATTCAACTACCAGTTCTTCAAGACAAGTGCGGATGACCAAACATATATGACATATATACTTATGTATATCATCAATCCAACTCCTGAGGATCTAGCTAAAACATTCACCTAAAAGCATTGAACCAAATCCAACAGCAAAACCAGAACTCTCATGAAAAATAGACACCATCAGGTAAAAGGAATCTTACTTAGCCGGATCGAAACCAGCTCGGAGAGCAAGCCTGAGCTCATTTCCACTGACAAGAACAGCACCGCAACCCAAACCCCTCAAATGCTCAAGAATCTTGAGATTGTTATTGGCTTTTATCGCGTAACCGATGATTGATCGCAACCCTTTCAAGGCCTCACTGTACGCCTCGAAGTTCCGGGTGATCTGAGGCTTGCTGTACAAGTAAAAGGGTCTCTTCTCCACGCTCTCTATGATGTCCTGGACCCTAGTTTCCTCACAGTAGAGGAACCCATCTGAGGATTTCTTGAAACAGTGGTGAAACGAGGTTGTCTGGTCGCTATTAGCATCCCTGGTTAGGGTTTTTGCAGGGTTATGGGAGACGGCGGCTTTGAGGGAGAGGCGTTTCAGGGGCTTGAGGTTCGATTTAAGAGGTAAAATGGGGGTTCTGGGAAATGGGTTCCGAGTGAATTGGTGTTGAGCTTGGATTTTCGGAAGAATCGGAGATTGGTAGAGGAGATGTGTAGTCGCCGCCATTGGTGGAGCCACAGAGCTTCGATGTCGTCGTTGACTACGTCAGAACGGAAATGGGCCGAAAAACCTACTCAAAAGACAACCTTCTTGTACGTCATAAATTACCAAAAACACTGTATATGTATTTAAAAATTAAAATAACACACAAAAAAAAATCAGCATTCGATTAATGCATCAGATAATATGACGATGCAAAATTCCTACAACACCCGTTGGGACACAAATCGAACTTGCAGCCAATTCGAAGAATGGTTGTACTGAATTCAACAATATCATCATATTTGGTCGTGATATATAAATCGGGAAAATTATGTTTTGTCGTGATCAAAACTTTAGAATCACGTTTACCAAAAAAAACAAAAAACTTTAGAATCACTTGTGGGTATCATCGATTTTGGACATGTTTGGTCGGATATCACAGATACCCGAATCCGTGGCGAAAATACAAGATTCCGTGGTTTGTAATTAAAAATTCTGAGACACAATTTTGATATAAAATGACAAACCTCACCTTCTTGAACTGAACGAGAAATACGAAACGTAACTTAATCCTTGCCAAAACGTTGTGTATTAGTATGCTGCAAAAACACGAAAATCGTTATCCGAAAATAGAAGTATATTTTCTTGAACTGAACCAAGGCCAAAACCTCTGACTGAATCCAAAGATTTCACATTTGCACACGTTTATTAGAATACAGTTAGAAAAGAAGTTAATATACTTCCTATACAGAAAGGTTGAACACGGATCGAATATACATAATTTTTTAAATATTTATATTCGATCTATACAAATATTCGATTTTATTATCCGTATCTGATCTATAATTTTTGGGATATCCGCAATTTCGGATATCAATAAAAATTTGCGGATATTTATGAATTTTTATATACGACTTAAACGTTATAAAATTTGAAATAAATTTAAATAATAAATTTAAACCAAATAAAATATATAATTTATTTAATAAAAATGATATTTATAATTTAAACATTTTAAATCAACTCAAATACAAATACAATCATAATCTATTACATATAAATATATTCAAAATTCAACAAATACAATCATAATCTATCACATATAAATATATTCAAAATTCAAAAGATTAAACATAATAAATTTTAATATTCAAAAGATTAAACATCCTAAACCTTAATATATAAATAAAATATTTCTTAAATCTCCCTAAAAACATGGAAATATTAAGCATTTAAAATTTTTATACCAAATTATTTTTATATTTAATAATATTATTAAAAAATATGATCGGAGTGGATAATTTGATTTTGATATCTGTATCCGATCCGTATTCGAAAAATATTTTAAAATATATATATGTATCCGATCCGTAAACTCCGAATATCCGAATTTTTTATTCGGATACGAATCGAATAATGAAACGATTCGGGTTTTTATGATATTATGTCCACTCTATCTGCAGGAAAGTTTTTTTTCGATGAAGATTAAATTTTATAGATACACTAAAAGAATTATATATAGTTTGATTTATATAAACTGGCTATTAAGTCTAAAAAACAAAAGATGGACTCCGTCTTTTCGAATTAGCCTAGCACCAATTGTGGGAACCAATAGAGCCATACAAAAATAAAAAGAGCACAACTCTCTTATAAAATAGTACCAATCCTCTAACAATCTATTATAGGATGATTTGTACTCTTGCAAATGATAGAATCACGTTTATGACTTTGTGACTAGTGAAGAGGGTCTGGAAATGGAGTATCTAGGGGAGGGGCAAAATGCAAATTCGATTAAATTTAGAGTTTTTCTGTAATTGTTTTAAACTTTGGATAAAAATAGGTGTGTAAAAAGGGTAGCCCGGACCGGATTCGGATTGAGTTCGATTCGGGTCTAGATTTTTTTGGGTTAGACCGGTTCACCTATTTATTTTTTGGGTCTATGGTCAGTGGCCTGGAGTCCGGCCCAATAGAGTTTCGGGTCGGGTTTCAGACTTTTTTATTAAATAAAAATATTTTATGTGATAATAATAATAATAATAATATAAAACATTCAACAAAAATATTTTTAAAACCAATAACAACAAAATATTTAATTCAAAAATATTTTAAAACCAATAATAACAAAGTAATTAGTTAAAAAAAATAAAGCTGAAAAATTTAGTCGATTGATCAATTCTCTAGAGCACCTCCAACAAGACGACCATAGATGATAATGAAGTTGATAGAATGTCATCGATACCACTTCCGAAATCTATACAACACGTCAATTAAAGAAACAAATATAAGTTAAACACTTATACTTAGACTTATAACCAAGAACGAGTACAAAGGAGAACTTGAACATTTGTAGGTAAAAGACGACTTTTGTATTTGTTTAAAACACGAGAAGCAATGCTAAAAGACGAGTCTAAAGCAACGGTAGTGATAAGAATACTGAGAATATCAAATACCATAAAAGTCAATGTAGTACCATATTGTCCTTCATTGATCTTCCAAAACTCTAAAATATCCATACCTTTATACCGATGTAAATCTATAGTATGATCCCGTAAATATTTATCCAAATTCGTCTTTAATCCATCATCAAGAAGTCTTATTTTTCCATCCACTTAACTCCTAAATCATATAAAAAAATTGAAAACTTTACGATAGAAAAAGTCTGATAACAAAATAAGAACCACAAATTTAAAAAGAAAAAGAGAGTTTATATCAAATTGAGTAGAACCTTATTTATTCTCCTTTAAATTATTACCTTATGAAGTAGGTAAGCTCTTAGAAATCTATACTCCAAATCTTATTTTGTATTCTTCAAAAATTAAATACATCTTACTTTTTACTTTATCCACATTGGATTGATTACTTTTCTCGTTAAGTTGATCATAAAAGAATTTCAATACTTTCAACTTCATCCTCGAATCAAGCACGATTCCTATGGCACGAATGATACTATATTCTTCCCAATATTTATCGAATTTCACCTTCATTCTTTCAGCCATACTTTTAAGAAGTTCGTCTTCACCATTTACATACTCTTTCAAAAGCATTTCAATTTTTCAAACTTTTATGAAATACAAGTTAGAAGTCGGATACTTTGAACCAGACATCATCGTTGTAATATCATCAGATGGTTTCAATAAGTCACGTATTTTTCTCCTCTGATCCACTCTTCATTTGTTGGACAGAACTTATAATTTATATCAATCAAAGCAAGACTACTAAAATCATATTGATGATTGAGAATACTTACAAGCATCATATGAGTATAATTTATATTCAAGATATTTGCACAACATCTGATGTGGAAGAATTCACCTTTACACAATAAATTATTTTGCAAAGAAAGTTGGTATTTCAAGATGTCTTGTATACTATCGTTGGCTGAAGTATTATCCAACGTGAGAGAAAAAATCTTTTTTTCTACTCCCCAATCTTTTAAGCAATAAAAAATCTTCTTAGATATTTTCATTCCTGTGTGTGGGGGATCAATGTACAAAACGATAATGTCTTGCTATTCAACTTCCAATTCTCATCAACATAATGTGCAATCACACAAATATATCCCTCATTTGTGATAGACATGTAAAGATCAGAAATTAAATATGTCCTACTACGAATATTAGTCAATTGAAGTTTCAACTTGTCTTTCTCATCCTCATAAAACTTCATAACATCGCTAGAAGTA
This sequence comes from Tarenaya hassleriana, assembly GCF_000463585.1. Classification (NCBI taxonomy): domain Eukaryota; kingdom Viridiplantae; phylum Streptophyta; class Magnoliopsida; order Brassicales; family Cleomaceae; genus Tarenaya; species Tarenaya hassleriana. The sequence continues at coordinate 884,523 of NW_010966882.1, read as the reverse complement.
GTGTTTCTGCATATTACTTTGATATCTGGGTTTGCATACAATATCAGTTCTTTGAACTATGCATACTCATAAAAAACAAACGACAATTCATGGTATATGATCAACTCACCCTCCAAATTTTCTAATCTATCTTCTTTGTCCTCACATATTGGCTATATTTTCAAACAAAGATTTTTTCGTGCAATGCTTAAGATGCCGTAATAAATGCGATATCCCGAGAGATGAAGAAACTGCATAGTTATTACCACTAGGGCCATCTCACAAAATTTAGAGGCCCTCACATATTATAAATTTTAGATTAATAAAAAATTATTAATTAATATATTAAAATATAATAATATTAAAATATAATTAAAAAATCAAATATTACATTATTTTCAAAAACATTTAAAAATGATACAAACACATTTAATATAACAAAATATACAAATGAACTAAGTTAATATAAAATATAAAATATTCATTTAAACAAGATAGTTCTTCTAATTTTATTTGTAGCAAATTTATCAACTAAATTTTTATAATCAATTTTTTCCAAAAAATCGTTCTCTATTATGAGTAATGCTAGCCCGTTAAACCTTTCTTGAGACATTATTGAACGCAAATAAGATTTCAATAATTTGAACTTTGAAAAACTTCTATCTCCAGATGTAATAGTAACAAGAATAGTTATAATAAAATTCTATAAGCAATTATTGTATCAGAAAAATAATCCATACGTTTCAAAAAATTCAAAATATCAATAGGTTTCATCATTTGTTTAGGTAAAATTTCTCTCAATAATTTAATTCTATATATAATTCATTTCCATCAACATCAGATTGTTCATCTTTTCTAAAACATTTTCAAATGTATCACAACAACATTTTAAATTGGTATCATTCAAAGAATACAATATTTTTGAAGTAAATAAGAAACCAAAAATATTTTCATATTCTTGATATTGTTCAAACCTTCTATTAAATGAACTAAGTGTATGTTCAATAATATATAAAAAATAATTTATTCTAAATAGTACATGATCAACATCTATTTCTGTACCAATCGACTTAGCAATTTCTAAAGCATTAGAAAAACTAGTTTCTCTATATTTTTTAAAGAAAGAAATTAAATTCTTTAACTTTTGAATAGTAACATGCATATCATTTGTTTGTAAATATTTACTAACCAAATTAATTGCATATAATATTTCAAACCAAATAACTATTGCTACAAAAAAAATCAAAATCACCAAACTCATTTGTTGTTAATGTGTTAGTTTCACGTCTTATTTTAGAATCATTATCAATTTCAGATATTTTTAATAGAGCTTCTTGTATATGTGAAATTTGAAATCTAATTTCTTTAACACTTTCAATACGATTTTTCCAACGGGTAGATGATAATGGTTTTAGAGACAATCATTTTATATTATCTTTCAAAGTTTGCCATCTTTTAGTAGAATTAGAAAAAATTGTATATATCCTTTGTATAACTCCAGAAAAATCCTTAGATTTATCACATGTGTTAACCATATCACATAATGCTAAATTCTGACTATGAGAACCACAAGGAGTATAAAAAGTCCTTGGATTAACATCTAAAATATTTTTGTACACCTTGATTTTTTTTCTTTCATATTTGATTCATTGTCATAACCTTGTTCTCTCATATTATCTATATCCAAGATAAAGTGACTTTAGTTCATTTTGTAATACATAAAAAATCTTTTACCCAATTGTATTATTCACGTTTAAAAACTTTAAAAACGATTCTTCAATCTTAACAGGATCAGATATTCATATACCTGATTATTAAAGACATTTGTTCTTGGTGGCTACTATTTGGAGTACAATCAAGTATAACATAAAAATATTTTGTTTGCTTTACGTTTCTAATGATTTCAATTTTATGACCAAGATAATGATGATGAATTTCATCATTTGTAATGTGTCTCAAATGTTTCCGAAAAATTGGATCAAAATCTGCCAACATTTTATTCAAGCCCAAAAAATTTCCATTGGTATTTTCAAATAATCTTCCATTTGTTCCACGAAATATTAAATTATGTTTTGAAAGAAATTTTACAATTGAAATAAACATGATATTTTTCCAATGTTTTTTTTCTTTGATAAGTTGTGTACAAACTATTTTATCAATAATTTGATTTTTTTAAAATCATAAACTCGAATCATACCAAGTGATCATATTTTTTTATATGTTTCACACTCATTTCATGTTCTTTAAATTTAATACTAAGATGTATCCAATCTCCAAAATCTTCATTGCTAATTAGCCCTTTCTAATATTTTACAACAAAAATAAAATACTTTATCGAGTTCTTTCGAATAAACAAGTCAATCTCTATCACATTTTTCACCATTTGATAAAATTATAGTATAATATGTTGATGAAAATCGCCTAAAAAATTTATCTTTTTTACCTTTTTTAATATTTATGTCAAGCTTAGGACCATTTGCTACTAAAATATCAATCATTTTAGAATCAAGATTGTCTCAGTTTCTTGGATAAAAATATCAAATATTTTAATTTCATAAAAAAAATTTCTTCATTTTATAAACTATTACTATTATCAATAATCTCAATATGATCATTTTCATTCATATCTATTACATTATTAGTAATCTCATCTTTATTTTGACTAAGAGTTTGTAGTTCTTTTATAACAAATTTATCTAAAGTTTTTTTTTAGATTGAATTAATTCTTCAATTCTTTTTTTTATGCTTTTCAAATCTAGAATCATATTTACTAATTTTAGAAGATATATTTAAATTTAAATACTTAATAAAATAAATAAAAAATTAAGAAAAATCTAGAAATTATAAATTCGATTTGATGTCCCAATTTTTTCTTCCCACAATCAAATCTGAAAATAAATAACAATATTATTAGCATTTAATAATATAAACAAAACCATCACATAAATGACAATTGAAATAAAAAATAGAAAATTAAAAAGTATCTTGATATCATGTGTATTCTCTTGACAACAAATAAAAAATGATCTTTGAATTTTTAAGAATAAAATAAATGAAGAGTAATTGAAAGCGTAAATGAATATCTCAAAATGTGATGATAAATGGTTTCGTTAACAAATTATTTAATATTTTTATTTTAAAATCTATAATGATTAGTTTTAATAAATGGTTTTCTGAAGTGATGTATCGTAATTGTTGATAATTTATTTAATTAAAAATAAGTAACAGTAAAAAAGTTGTTACTTCTCGATTAATAATTATATTTAATAATATATATTATTAATATTTTTTTAAATTAAGTGGGGTCTTCAAATTTTGGGACCCTGTACCATCGCACATATTGAACACGTTACGAGACAATCTTGATTACTACAATAGTTGCAAGTGACATTTTCACTATTAACCCCGAGTCATATAATTCCAAACATTAGAAATCTTTTTCTGTTTTCTACCATTTACTTGAGTTTCGATTTCTTCGTATTGAGATAATCCAACATCGATATCATACTTCAATTTTTGGTGTTCATACTCAATTGCATCAATATTCATTGCGATTAAAAACTTTTAAACCTCATCACATATATATTTCATATATTATTTACTTTAAGAATTTAGTTGTCAAAGCATATACATAAACACCCATGGTGTTATATAATCTATCTATATATCCTACTAATTAAACATAATTAACTGTAAAAAAACAAATACTAATGTACAAATTTTCCATGCTTACTCTCTGATCCAAAACGTGTATATACTCGTAGATATGCATTTTAAGTTGCAAATATTGAGACATCCTAGTCTTCTTTGGACAAATGACGTAACCACATATCTTTATTATTTTAAAAAAGATTTTATATGTTATCATATAATATTAAATACACTATACACATATCTATGATTATCATAAAATGATCCAAAGGAAAGTTTCTGAGTTTTGTTAATCACAAATTTAACTCAAAATTTTCATGAGAATTCGTATTGTAATTAATATTATTTTTATTAATTACTGATAAAAAATGATTTGGGAGCGATTATGTTAGTTGACTAATTTCAGTATAACGATTAGTTAAATTAAAGGAAATTAGAAAAAAAAACAGAATTCTTCAATTTTGAATGATTACTTATATATATAAAAAAGATTAATACACCTAAATTTGGGTGGACTAGTGGTGAGAGAACATGTTATAAATCCTGGGTTCAAATCCAAGCATAGGGAGAGGTATTCACATGGGCTTTCCCGATCCTCTGGGAGATGTAGTTGGACCAAAGGCCCGGTGAACTTTCGAATTATAAAAAAAAAAAAAATTAATACCCACACTCTTTTTATCCTGTTATAAATCCCGAATTTATACACTCGTGCCATATTTGACCCTACGTGACGTGATGACAAAACATCCCGAATACTGACACGTAGAAATCGTAGTTTGACCAGACCCGACACGTAAGTGTCACGTGATATTTTTGACAAGTCAGCATTTTTAGTTTTGAATCTTTTTTTAATTCGAAATTGAACCGGTTCAAATTTAGAAAATATACATAAAAAAAAAATAGGACAATTGTGTGACACATATGTCACAAAATCTATATTTTTTTTTCAAACTATAATTTTTTTATAATTTTTTTGACAAAAATACACTTATTTTATTATATAATTTTAATATTACCATTTAGCGCTTCGAGTATGAAAAGCTGTTTTTCATCTGAGAGAGTCTGTTTGTTGTCCGAGAGAACTGTATTTTGTCCAAGAGAAATGTTTTTTGTCCGGGAGAGCTGTTTTTCTTCTGAAAAAGTCTATTTTTTGTCCGGAAGAACTGTTTTCCATCCGGGAGAACTGTTTTTTACCTGAGAGAGTCTGTTTTTTGTCTGGAAGAACTATTTTTTATCCGGAAGAGTCTGTTTTTTGTCTGGAAGAACTGTTTTTTATCCGGATAAAAATAATTTTTTCGGATAAAAAATAGTTCTCCTAGATGAAAACACGTTCTTTCAGATGAAAAACAGTTATGTCGGATGAAAAACAGTTATCCTGGATAACACAGTTTCAAAAAAAATATATTTTTCATACCGCACATTTTTCGGAACGTTAAATGGTAATATTGAAAATAGACAATAAAATAAGAATATTTTTATCAAAAATTTATATAAAGGTATAGTTTACAAAAAAAGGGAAAAAAAGTATAGATTTTCAATCACATGATATATTTGACATTCTTGTACAAATTTTTTCTAAAAAAAATACCACATTGCTCCTCCTCTTCTCCAAAAAAAATAAAAATAAAAAAAAATACCACAGACGGAAATTAGGGATTTCTCCATCACAAGGCCAAATCGACCATTGACGGAAAGTTAGGGATTTCTCCGTCACAACTGTGCACTCCAAGGATCCAGTTGAAATCTTAGGTACGTTACGTTTAGTTGGAAAAATGCCCATCGGTTCAAAAAATATTACGTGGCATTTACGTGTCGGGCCTGGTCAAACTATGACTTCCATGTGTCAATATTTGGGATGCCACGTAGGGTAAAATATGACACGAGTATATAAGTTTGGGATTTATTACGAGATAACACGAGTATAGATTATAATTTATCATATTTTATTCATTAATTTTTATAAAAAATTGAATTGATAGTTTTGAATACTAGAAATGGATTATGAATATTACAAAATTTTAATAATTTTAATTATCAATTCAATATATAGAAATTACTAAAACTTATATCATATTTTATTTTATTATAGGAGTTCGAAAATTTTTAAAGTTGGAAAAATTTAATATTTTAGGATTTTGAAAAGTTCGGTATCAATAGGATATTTATTTTAAAGTTTGATATTTTTGTTGAGTTTTTAGGAAACAATATAAAATTACAGAAAACGATATAAAAAAGTACTACATAGAATTTATTTTTTGTCATTGGATAAATGGTATAATGGCGGTCAAAATATGAGCCGGAATCCAGAAATTAGGTTTTCATTGGGGTCGAATCTATACTCGTTCTATGGTTGAATAAGATATTCAAAATTTTGGATTTTGACGCCGACTCTGATCTTAACAGAGACAATTGCAAAAATACCTTTAAATGATATGACCACCCTCACTCAGAAAAAAAAACGACAACATCACATATATCTTTATAAATATAGAATCCCTATAATACCATTTCATTATTTATATAATATCATAATATACTAAAATAAATAAAACATAAATCTACGTTTATCCCATTTTCTCTCTCCTCTCTATCGTTGTCTCCCACCTTGCATCACGTTCTCTCTCTTCGAGTTTTTCTTCTTCTCTCTCTTCGAATTTCTCTTCTCCGGCGCGATTTTCTGACAAATTTGTTGTGAAAAACAAGTGAAATCTCCAAGAAACTCATCCAATAAACATAGATCTCGTTAATAGGTAAATTTTTTAAAGCCGATATATATTTTGGATATTTAGGGTTTTTTAATTTTCGTGTTTATATTTGATCTATATAATATAGATGAGTCAAATGTAATATATATATATATCAGTTTAACTGGTCAAATTAACTCGTTACATTGGTGAAACTGATCATTTTTTATCCAATTGGTCAAATTCGTAGAAATGGCCAGACTCGTCAAACTGGTGAAACTGATCCATACTCATAAAATCTGGTCAAACTCGTCAAACCAATTTTACCATTTTGTGTTTATTTTGTACAGGCATAATGGCTGAAAGTGATGAAAGAATGACGATTGTTTATTACGTGGCAAGTGGATAATGAATGCAAGTGGAGAATATGAATGGGAAGAAAAAGTAAAGATGCCAAGGGTGTGATATTCTTTTTTTCTCCGACAGATTTGACATACAGACATCTGGTTGAGGAGTTATATATATTCTGATATGAATGTGGACAAAGAAAAAACAAATATTCAGCTAAGTTATCTACCGACAATAAAAGGAAATAGTGGGCCAATTTACATATCGAATTACAAGCAAGTGTTTATTTATCTCATGGACAAAATAAACAGAGGAAGAAACATGCTTCACGTGGAGATTGAAAAAGTAAATTTGAGAAGTGAATGTGGACAAGAAATTGTTATGCAACACATTCCGGATTCCGGTAGTGGTGTTGGTATTGGTGTTGGACCATATGGGGTTGTGATTTATGCAGGTTATAATAAGAATATGATTTAGAGTCCCAGTTTTAAGAGTAAAGTTGTGAGTAATACAATACAATTTATAGATGACCCGGATGATGAACATACTATTGTTCGAGGAGAAGATGAAATAAATGGAGAACATGCAATTGTTTTAAAAGAGGGACCTACAATTGATATGACATGCATGTGAAACCAACAAAGTTAACTTTGGTGATGGAGATGGTGATGGTGAGAATAATATGATCATTGTAGCTGTGAAGGACACATCGTTTTCTCTTTCAGTATTCAATTTTGGTGATGGATTGAATATAAGTATTGGTTATGAGTTTGATAGTAAGGTAGCAGCTCAGGAATATGTACGGAAAGGCGCAGTTAAGACTTGTTTCGGTTTTGCTACAGTGAAGTCTGACCAGAAGTTGTGGAAATTAAGATGCAAGTTTTATAGATTGGATTGTGCTTGAAAATTACGCATCGCAACGATTCAGAATTCCGCACGTTTTAGTGTAAGATCATATATTCCCGTTCATAGTTGCAGACATGTATCCGAATCCAAAAAAGTTGTGCAAGGTTCAACGAAGTTGGTTAGAGATTACTTAAAGGAAGAGTATGCTGGTAAGCTTGAAACTCCCACAACAAACGAGATAGTAGAACGAGTGAAAATCAAGTACAGTGCGAGTGTATTGTATATGATGGCATTGAGAGGGAAACATAGTGTTGAATATGAGATCCATGGTAGTCATGATGAACATTATAGTAGGCTTCCTGGTTGGTTGCACATGTTGGAAATGAATTCTGGGACTATAGCGAGTCTTCAGTTTGAAGATGATAAAAATCCTTTCAAATACCTCTTCATCGCCTTGGGTGCAACTATCAAAGGATGGAAGTATATGCGTAAAGTGGTTGTTGTTGATGCAACATTTCTGACGAGCCAATATAATGGAGCATTGATTGTGGCAACCGCCCAAGATAGTGATCATCACCAATATTCTTTAGCTTGGGGTGTGATAGATAGAGAGAAGGATGCTTCGTGGTTGTGGTTTATGACAATATTAAGCGAAGTAATATCGGATGGTCCTGATGTAGTTGTGCTATCTAACCGACATAAAAGCATAATCAAAGCTGCGAGAGAAGTATACAAGCAAGCGCAACACGACTTTTGTGTGAGGCACATAGCGCATAATTTAAAAGTGCACGTTAATAGAGGCACTAGAAGAAAATGTTCAAATGGTGAGACCGTCACTAAATTATTCTTTAAATGTGCAGCAACATACACGATTGATGAGTTTGAATACCTATACAATGATCTAAAAAGCAGGTACGTTCCTTGTGATTAGTCACTACAAAAAAACAGCGATTTGCAACGAAATTTGCAACGAAATCCATTTTGTTGCTAAATTTGCAACGCTTAAGCAACGCTTTGCAACGAAATAATTTAGCAACGAAATCACAACGATTTTACAACGCTAGTGCAACGTTTAGCAACGATAACAATTTCGTTGCAACATAGCAACGCAATTTCGTTGCTAGTTGCAACGATTAGCAACGCTTACCAACGTACGAAAAATTTGCAACGCTTTTGCAACGAAATGATCGCGATTTGCAACGCTTTTACAACGAAACAATTTCGTTGCTTGTTACAACGAAAATTTTGTTGCAAAGTGTAAATGTTTTGCAACGAAATTGCCACGAAATGTATTTCGTCACTACTAAGCAACACAATTTTGTTGCAAACGTTTAAGGTTAGCAACGAAATTGCGTTGCAAATAAATTTTATAAAAATCTCTCCATCCTTCTTTTCTCTTCAAAGTTCGAAAATCCAAACAAAAAAATGACTTCTAGTGGAAGTGATATTTATCACTCTAGAAGATGGTTATACGAGAGAATCGATGCATCTACAGGAAATTTGAACATCCAATATGAAGAGGGGTTGTAGAATTTCATGCAATTTGGGACAAGTCAGAATCAGTGCGTAAGAACCGGTAAAATCTATTGTCCGTGTGCACGATGTGAGAATTCTAAATTTCTTACTTCAGAGGTGGTTCTAAAACATCTATTCAAAAGGGGTTTTGTTTCAAATTATTATATTTGGTTTTATCACGGTGAAACCCTCGATGTTGTTAATGTTCCTACCATTAATGACAAATTTGTTGGGAGCAGCGAACCAACTAACCGTTACGTTAATATGGTTCAAGATGCATTCCCTTCTCAGTTTTGTTCTAACAGGGAAGACGAAGAACCAAACAACGAATCAAAAAGGTTTTTTGATTTGTTGGAGGCAGCGAATCAACCTATATATGATGGGTGCATAGAAAGATTATCCCAATTATCTATTTCTGCACGAATGATGGGCATGAAGTCAAGTTATAATCTGACGGAAAATTGTATGGACGAAGTATGTCAGATGATGACCGATTATCTTCCTGAAGGTAACCATGCTCCTGATTCTTTCTACAATATGCCTAAACTCATGAAATCATTAGGCATGAGGGCTATCAAAATCGATGTATGTCAGAACAACTGCATGATTTTTTGGTCTGGAAATGATAAAGAGTTATCGAATTGTCGATTTTGTGGAGCTGATTGATTCAAACCCAGAAAAAATGTACAACGTAAAAGAGTACCGTATAAACGGATGTTTTATTTGCCGATAGCAGACAGATTGAAGAGATTATACAAATCTCACAAGACATCATCTCAGATGCGTTAGCACGAAGAACATGTTTTGGATTCAGGAAACATGTGTCATCCATCAGATGGTGAGGCATGGAAGCATTTTGTCCAGCTATATCCTGATTTTGCCTGTGAGGTGAGAAATGTTTATCTGTGTTTATGTACCGATGGTTTTGCACGTGTGGAAAGCAACAATCGCTTTTTGATGTGTTAAAAGTTACACATACAAGAAAAGATGGTACTATAATTGACGGAAAAGCCAAAAATTTGATTACCGAGATCGAACAAGCGGTACATATTTAAATATATAAATATAGATTTATTATTAAATTTTAAAATCTTATATATTACATATATGTCGTAGCAAACAACGCTTGAAGAATCTCAAGCAATTGCGTTGGGAATGAATAGTTCAACACAATTGTCTCAACAACAAATCGATGAGCTATATGTCAAGGTAAGTTGGTCTATTTTTAATTTCTGATAAACTTTTTATTTATTTAGTTATAATTAAATAACATAATAATTGTGTTATTTGAATTCAGACCGTAAAACCGAACAAATACGGTCGCATATATAGACTTGGGTCGCTCAAACAAGATATCATCAACACCGCTGCCAGAGAAGGAGGAGCACCAGTTGTTCAGGAGATTGTCACACTTCAGCGACGACTCCAAGAATTAGAACAACATATGTAGAACAATTTTATGTCGCGAGCTGAGTACGACGAATTAAAACAGCGACACAACTACCTCCAACTGCTAGTTGATCAAAACATCGGAAATGTCAACACCGGCAGTGCAGGAGGTAGCGGTGGAAATGATGATCCTCTCGACGATGGTGGTGAAGATGGGAGTGATATTAATTTAAATGATTTTGATTTTAATTAAGAAACAATATTTTTTTAGTTTTAAATTGTTTTTTTAATTTTTTTTTAATTTTTTTTTAATTTAGCAACATAATTTTTCGTTGTTATGTGCGTTGCTACCTGTATTTTGTAACGCAATTCATCGTTGCTACAAACGTTGCAAGAAAATTTGCAACGCAATTGCGAAAGTTACGAATTTTTACATATGTGAAACAACTGTTGCAACGCTATATGCGTTGCTTTTCGTTGCTATTAGCAACGCAAATTGCGTTGCTAAGCGTTGGAATTGCAACGCAGCAGTTGCGTTCCAATTTCGTTGCAAATGTTACAACGCTATGGCAACGATACGATTTCGTTGCATGTTGCAACGAAAATAACATCGTTTGTATTTCATTGCTAAGTTTGCAATGAAAATACACTGCATTGTTACGTCGTTGCTAGTTGCAATGATTAGCAACGATTTCTCTTTTGCAACGACGAGTTAGCGACATAAAAATTTTCGTTATTATTTCGTTGCAAAATGAAGTTTGCAATGAAACCCCGAATGGGTGTTACGACTTTGACCAGTTTTATGGGTTGATTAGTATTACGATGAGTTTGACGAGTTTGATCAGTTTGGACTGTATTTACAATGTAATACACCAGTGAATTAGTACAAATATGAATTGATGATGGCATTACATGCACGAACATAATATTATGACTCATACGTCTGTGACATCGTTGACGTACTGACTGAACCTACCAAACATGATTTTCTTTTTCGAGTCTCACCAGGTCCAGGAAATCGGTTTTGTTTAGGCCTTCCACTTACCCATTTTTCTTCCACTATAGGCGGCAAAACCGTTATATCTACCATGGACGATGGCAGTTTCCAATCATAACAATCAGGAACCAGGTACACAGTCTCTTGGTAAGCCATACGCCATGTATCTCGCTTGTAGTATTCAGTACATAGATCATATTGTTGAATCCGACGATGTGGGATTCAGAAATTCAAACAGAATTTTTAGAAGAAAAGAAAATTTTGAAGTGGGTTAAGTCGAGGCTTGTGTTATACACAATCTCCTCAAGACAAAATTGCCCCGTTATCAAATGGTTACGGTTTATAGCAATCGTCTCCAAGATACAACGACTTACAATTCTACAAAAGCACCTCCTGCTTTAGAGAATCCAACGAACTACGAAATTTCGGAACTATGGAGAAAAAGTTTTGGATTATTTCTTTCTGAAAGGAAGAGAATACTCAGAAAAAAATGGGATGCAGAAAATGATCCTATGGGCGCCCTATTTATAATATTCGGGGGTTTCTACGAAAACATGTGAAGGAAGAGACTCCACCCTTTCAACCAGCGGTTCTATCCAAATCATTCCAAAAGGAAATGTTTCGTCAAGAACGCATTGGTTCGAAGCCCAACCGTCCCACATCGACGCGCAACTTTAAATTTTAAATCCCACATCGAAACATTTTTATCTGAATCGAAAAGTCCCGAGTGGAACTTTCAATTCAAAATTTAAACGTTCCGTTCGGGGAATTTTGCTCGTTTTCTCCCGAAAAAGAAGAAGTGAGACCAAACATTTTTAGCTTTAGTCAACCTTGAGCTTGAACATTGTTGACTCAAGGGGAGCTCTTTTTATAAGGAAGCTTCTTCCTTCCTCTTGGTCAAAACTTTAGATGTGGGAACACATATATAAGGAAACTTCCTTCCTTGTGCTTTGTCATTTTTCCAATGTGGGACAAATGTTCTTCCACATTTTTACATTTATTTTGTATAAATTAATTTTTCATTCACCACAAATTGGTTTTAAGAAATTAATAACATTTGCCCAACTTTTCTAACACATATATCATATCGCCTTTTCCGATCACATGTGTTGTTGCAACTGCATGACTGCAAGAATACCTATCCACATCAAACATTTTGCAACCACATGTTCTTTCTCCAAGATTAACTAAGTGTTTTCTACCCTTGTCATCCCTCACCTCAAACTCGTCAGTAACACTGTTCAGTTCTTGAACTCAAACGTACATGCCTTCTCGTAACGTTCATGTAGCGCTTTGTAAACAAATGGTGTTAACTTTTGAGATTCATCAGAACTATCTGCTTCCAACCTGTGTCTGTTGAACCATTCAACCGTCTTTCTGAGACAAATATCAAGTAAACTTAGCAATGAATATTTTTTTGCCTTCTTCATTACGGAGTTGATCGATTCGGCCCCATTGGTTGTTAACATGTTGTACCTTTCACTCTTAAATTTACACATTGCCCCAATTCTCAGGTGCAAGTTCTTCCTTTTGCATGTACTCGGCCACTTTGAGATATCTACACATTATGAGATATATTCACATTAATAACGGTTTCACAGTTTGACAAGTTTGACGGGTTTGACTGGTTTGACGAGTTTGACGAATCAACGCGGTCAAACGGTGGTCGAAATTACATTCTAAGGGTTCAAAGTTATGTATAGGGGCTATTATGACGTATTTAACATGTTTTTGTTATTCGTAAAGCATCCGAGAAAATGATAAAATTTACCATAGGCCAATGTGTTACATAAAGTGTACTAGAACATTAGGGTTTCGTTTGGGGGAACATGCATTGTTAAACAAAATAAGGTGTTAAATTTAGATAGCTGCGATTATTATTTACTTATCAAATTTGTTATACGGAGTATTTATTAACATGTTCACGGTTCGGAATTGATAAATTCGTCAAATCCGAGAGTTTGACGAGTTTGACTGGTTTGACGATTTAGACGAGTCAACACGGTCAAATGGTGGTCGAAATTACATTCTGAGGGTTCAAAGTTGTGTATAGGGGCTATTATGACGTATTTAACATGTTTTTGTTATTCGTAAAGCATCCGAGAAAATAATAAATTCTACCCTAGGCTAAATTTACGTAAAATATACTAGAACATTAGAGTTTCGTTTGGAAGAACATGCATTGTTAAACAAAATAAGGTGTTAAATTTATATAGCTGCGATTATTATTTACTTATCAAATTTGTTATACGGAGTATTTATTAACATGTTCGTGGTTCGGAATTGATAAATTCGCCAAATCCGAGAGTTTGACGAGTTTGAAGGGTTTGTCGAGTTTGACGTAATGATTAGATTTAGTACTGATATCGCAAATCTAGGTATAGAAGTATGAATCAAGTAATAATCAACCTAGACTCAATAAATATCGCAAATGTACGGTTCGATTGTAGTAACTAGGGTCGAACACAGGGACAAAAGTAGACAGAAGAATTGAATATAAATTTACTTTATCTGCTGCTTCTTGATCTGATTTTTAGTCGAGTCTTGTTCTTAAGTGTTAACTATTCCCTGCGTTCGACCCTATTACTACAGTTGATCCGTATCCTTGCGGTATTCGTTGTATCTAGGGTTTTTTTATTACTTGAGCTTATTTATACACCTAGATTTGCATTATCAAGTTTTTGGCGCCGTTGCTGGGGAATAGTTTAGCGCTAGGATAAAGATTCCTTTGAATCTAGATCCGTTTTCCTTTTTTTCCCTCAATTTCTTGATCTATTTTTTGTGTTCGTTCTACTTTCTGTTGCATTACGGAAAAACTTCCTATTTTGCATCCGAACTTTCGTTTTCAGCAAAGAAAGAAGCTCAGCTGCCAAGCAAATAAATAGGAGACATCTTGGGCTTCAGAAATTATCGAGAGATCACAGCAGAAGCCAGTGAACTCGAGATAGAATCAAGACGGAGTTTTCCGGAAGCAGAGATTGAAGAACCGACATCGAGAGATCGCTGCGAGTTTCTTCTCTATTTGTTTCCATGTTTCTCTTTATTGATTTGAACTCGTTTGTTGTTATGGGTAGTGAGTAGTCGTTTCACTGTAGCTAGGGATTTAACCTTGTAGGGATTTGTTTGGTTTTTATTTTCCGAGACTACGTTATCGATACTCGGCGGTTTAATTGAATTGAGTTTATTGCTTTTGATCTTCTTGGCCTGTTGATTGATTGATCTTAGATTCTGATTTACAACGAGAGTTGGAATTAGATTCGGAACGAATTCATTGAATGAATCGATTAAGACTATTGAAAGATAGGTTGATCGATTTAGGAACTGTGATAGTGATCGTTAATGCATTTGATTATTTAATCTATTAGATTGAGAGATCGATAGGTTGAATTATCAGATAGTGGATTTAGACTTGAAAGAGCCAAATCTGATATTAGAAGTTGAGATCCCCGATTAGAGTTCGATATTCATAGATTCTCCATCCTTGGAATCAATCCCTGCGCGTTAAGGTTATCCCGAAGCTATGGTGATTTAGTTATCTGATTTTATTTAGTTGGTTTATTGCTAAGAAAATAATGTGGGAATGAGAATGTAACAAAGCAAACGATAAAACAGTTTTAAAACTATAAATGATAAGCACTGCATGCTTCGAGATTGCTTTACATGCAAGGGTCTTTCAAAAGATGCAAACTTAATGGTTTATCTATCCAATCCAGGGAATTCAAGTTCTAAGATAGAGATTAACTCTCCCAAGTCTAATCTCACCATCCAGGTTTAATCCAACTAATCTCTCGATTCAATAGTCTAAAACTCTGGATACATGAACGAACGCTGTCATGATTCCTAGGCAAATATTCATCTCCCGATGTGATACCTGTTCTATTTATTGAATTATTTCCAGGTTATGTGAATTAAAACCCTAAGTACATTCAACCAAGTGGCCAACGAGATTAAAAGCATTAAGAACAATCCAATAAACTGAATAGAATAAATAACAAAGTCTGAAATTAAAGATCAAAGATCCCTACATATCAAATCCCTAACCTACAGCTATGAGACTACTCCCTAAACATCGAGGTGATGGGGTTCACAACAAAACATCGTAAAATAGATTAAGGAAGAAACTCTTAGTCGATTTCTCGGCTTCGTGATCTCCGTCTTCTACTCCGATCTCTTACTTCATGATAATCTCCCCCTATTCCGGTGTGCTTTAAGTCTATTTTCTGTCAAAGTCTGAATGAATCTCTCTCTGGAGGCTTAACCTTGTTAACTGTTTCTTTTCTAGGCAAATTTGGAAATATTCCCGAAAAATCCCATAAGCGACACGATCGTGTTGTTGAAGGAGACACGATCGTGTAAGATGCAAATTGTAGAATCTGGTTTTCTGCGATGTGATCCGATCGTGTAAGTGCAATATGACACGACCGGGTTAACCTTTGATGCATCTGTCATCTTGACGAAATGACCCAATCGTGTGGCTTAGTGGGACACGATCGGGTGGACCCTTGATTCGATCTTTACTTTCATGATGATGTAACCCGATCGTGTGACTTAGGGGGACACGATCGGGTGTACCATTGAAACTCGTCCTTCTCGGCATTTTCGCCTTTCTTTCGCTCCTATTGCTTGTACCTGCAATCATTTATGAACTGAGCGAGAATCAAAGCTAAACATGCATTTAAACATCTCAGATGACATAAAACGAAGTAAATATGTCGAACGGATCATATGAAAATACATGTATATTGCGTGTTATCAAGTACATATGATTTACAATATCAGTAATGTAATATGAATAAAACAAGATGTTCTGCTAAAGTTTTAAACTTGATTCAATACAACTTGATACGAAAGAGGTTCTTAAGAAATGAGATAGTACTAAATTAAAAAAAAGTTAACGAAGAAGAATCTCAGCGTTCCTCGGTAGACATCGACACTTCCTTTCCATTCGCAAATATATCACATGCAATCTTTTCGCGAATATAATACACCACCTCGTCGCTCACCTTATCCAATAAGGTGAGATAATTCCTGTAGGGTGCCTCCACATATTTGATGTTGTATATGCCGCATTCATTTAATGTTACGTTCTGAGGTAGATTAGAGATTAGCTCGATGGAAAACATCCTCGAAACATCTATTCGACCAGTCCCACTAATCATGAAGGACTATGGGATACTTCTGCGTAAGTGATGAATCACTTTAAGTGTCGCCTTCTTCATTCTCGAGTTGCAGTCATACACTTGAATCATCGTGTCCATGTAGTCCACTCTAATAGTGACCCAATGGACGCTTACATTAGGATCTACCAATGATGAAATATTCAACACACTGATAAAACCTTTGTATTGGTCCAATTTTCTTTTACCACCGTCAATTGGTAATTCACCACTCATGTATTGTCCAAGAAGGTCGAGATCTTTCTGCCCCAATTTCCACCATTTGAAGCATTCACAACACTGCACATCACATAGAAGGTACCTCCTACTGTCCGGTTCAAATTGGGGTACACGTTTTCGAATGTCATACATGGTTTCATCGATATGCTATAAAAAAAGTAGTCAAATGGGTCAAACAGTCGTCAAATTCGTCAAACTATATGTGAAAATACTTACTTGATCATTGAGCCATACACCTTCTTGTAGAAGGTCTTGCCAAAATTGTGGGTTTCGTAGATATTCCAGCCCCAACATCCATAACCTCTCTTCTATTGGTTTTTGCATAAACTTGAAGAGAGCACTCGCTTTTCATGTGTTTGTTTCAATAAAACTTTCAACTCGCACAACATTGTCATAGATCATAGGCTGTCGAGGCATCCACACATAACCCGGAGCAACTACAGATACCGGCACCAATGCAGATTCTATCGACATCAATGCACCTTCTTGTACTGGGCATGATGCACCTTCTTGTACTGGGACCAATGCAGATTCTACACGATCTTTTCTTCCCTTCTTTCCTTTTCTACCTCTTGTCTCTCTCTTTGCCCGTCGCTTTTTGGAGGGTGGATCAGTTGAACCCAAGGTAGTATATGAACTTTTAAAAGTTGTCTTTATTTCTCTTCGGTCGTTTACTACTCTGAACTGGATCCTTGGGAGCAGCAGGGACCTCCACATCCTCCTTTTCCTAAGCAGGTATTGTTGGTTTAGTGCTCTATGATGTACTGCTATATGAGCTTTGTTTTGATACATTTGATGTATTGACACTTACTATGGTTATATTAATGAGTGTTTGATTCATTACATGTTATGCATACTTTAATATGTTATGAAATCCATGTATTGTTATAAACAATTCTAAACTCTCTAGTCATATATCATTGTGGGAACAATGATGTACTAAGATTAGTATGATGTGTGATGGATGATCATAAAGATGAT
This sequence comes from Tarenaya hassleriana, assembly GCF_000463585.1. Lineage (NCBI taxonomy): Eukaryota > Viridiplantae > Streptophyta > Magnoliopsida > Brassicales > Cleomaceae > Tarenaya > Tarenaya hassleriana. The sequence continues at coordinate 866,737 of NW_010966882.1, read as the reverse complement.
CATGGATATTTGATACAATCACAATCATAAGTATTTGTTGGAGAACGAAATACTGGAATGACTCGCATGAGATTGTCACATGGACTAGCGTCATATGACCTGAGATGTCTACGGAATCCAACATGAGGAGTTGCGTACTTTGAATACGTCAAACGTTCTGCGTAATAGAAGGACTATAAAGGCTTATATCGGATATGACACGAAACATATGTTCCTCTTCCTCATCTAACTGAAGAACACTTCGAAACCCTGAGAACATATTGACAGATTTGGTATCAGTGAGAATATTATGGTAGGTCAAACTCATTAAACTCGTCAAATGTCATCTATTATAACTAATGTAATTGATCTATACATATCTGTGAATCCATACCGATCTGTCTAATCACATTTGTAAGTGTGACATAAAAACCTGGTTGGATTTGCTTCTTACACATCTTAGGACATGTGGGATCGACATCATTCACATCCATATACCATCTATTGGCGCCTAAACTATTCACGCATTGAAAAGGAAACAACTGCAATATGTATACCAACTAATCAATCAAATACTCAATCACATTAAATAAAACATAGATAAAAAAGTAACTCGTCATAAAAGGTATTACGAATCCAGGAAAGTGCCACTGAGCCCTCGGTGTAGGACTGCTTGCATACAACTTCAGTATATGATCGATTGTTCTTTTGAAAGTGTATCTCCCCCAAGGAAACCCTTCACAGAATTCTAGATTATTGACCATGTCAACTGCGTCATTTGGAATCACATCATTGTTCTTGATTCCATGGTCTAATACTCCACCTTGCAATATGATTATTTCTAATCTTCTCCTGTCCTCCACATCTGCGGTAAGAGTGCCATATTTATTGCTTCTGATATTGTCACCTTTGAATGTCCGAATATTTTCATCAGAAACTAGATTCCCTTATATTTAGCCCAATCTTATGGATACTTTTCACAATTTAGGCCGCAGATAATCGCATGCTCGGTGATCGAATATCTAATGAGTACACCATTCAGAACAAACCATCTGTTTCACTTCTCCTTCCAATTTTAGTGCCCGATGTAAGAGGACTGACGCCGGAACCATCTTCAATGTGTCCTTACATCTAAGATGGAAAAATATACCGAATTAGAATTCTTTTTTGAAATATGTAAATTCTTCATCCGTCAAGGCCTTTTTAAGAGATCCAATAGTCTGATATGGATAACATTTCACTGTGATCTTAGGAGCCATATAAATGTTTTTAAAATCATATACAAAAGGTACTTGCAAAAACAAATTTAGCACTCATTATCAGAATCGTCAAACTCGTCACAATGCGACTTGTTTGACGAGTTTGAACACTTTGCTTCGTTTTTAGTTTGACTTGTTTAACGCGTGCGCTCAGTTTGACTAATATCTAGCATGACCACTAATCTATGTTTTAGTGCATCCGACTGTCGACAATATCATCGTAACTCGATTCCTATATGTCTTTTTCACAAAAGATTGTTTCTCACCAATCCGAAAACCTTATTTCGATATTTCGGTGACAATTTGTCACTGAAATCCTAATTTTTCTAATTTTTATTTCACACCCTAATCTTTAAGGAAAACTTAATAGAAAATCCAAAACCGAATCTCAATCTGCACCCTAAATCCTAAAAAATTTGATTTTCGCGGAGTTCAAAAACCATACCTGGAGGTCTTCGCAAATAAGAGTCGAAGAAGGGGCCGAAGATGATGAAGACGAAGCCATTCTTCGTTCACTTTACTTGCAAACACGAAATTGCAGAAAAATCGCACCAAAAAAAAAAACGCACAGTGAAGAGAAAATGAAGAAGAAACAATACTACGAAGAAATGAAACTGTCTTGTCGAAAAGGACCTAAAATAAACTGTTTGGTTTTTCAAATTTGTTTAATTTAGTAACTTCCCAACTTTTGGTCTTTTTTCTTCAGATGTTGTCACGTGTATTTTTAAAAGGGGTAATGATCTTTTCATTATTTTTCATTTCTTTTAAATCCTAGATTTTAAAGAGTATGTAATGTAAGTAAAATCGACATTTATGGTATTTCTGTAATATTCTTATCTTAACATAGAAAGAATACCTTTCATTATCTTTTTCAACTTGTAAACAATCATTTTTTACATCAATGTGGTTATTTTTACGAAGTAATATTTTTATAAGATATAACAACTTGATTTCACATCAATAATTTATAAAACAGATGTAGATGTATATTGATGTGTACAATTAATAATAATCATAATAATAATACACGAAAAACACAAAAAAAACGTTAGTTTTTATGAAATATCCTATTAAAATCCTCATTATACATTGACCTGAATAGGATTATCTTTATAAAACATCAAAATATATTTTTAAAAAAATTTAATTAGATATTAACTATCCTTATGAATAAACATATAAAACTATAATTGTATTAATTTATTTTCTTTCAATAAATTTAAAAATATATGTATAATATTATTTTTACACAAAGTAGTTTTCAATAAGGGATAAAAATAGACAAATTAATAAATATAGTAGTCGTTTTGGATGTATTTTATAAGAGATAAATATTTGTTTGTTCTAAGAGATTTATTTAGTTCTTTAGATATTTAAGGTTTTAACTATATATTTTAAAAATTAAGATTTTTTTTTTAAAAAAAATCAACAATATAATACAAAGATGGTAATGTGTTTTATAAGTTTACATAGATAGATACATGGACAGAAAGTTATACATAAAAAATGCAAGTGCATATAAAATAGCTAATATGGAAATAATCAACCGATTTATAGAAGAAAAATAAATAAATGGAGCAGCATTTATTTGAAAAAAAATATATATTTTGATATAAGAACGAATTTGATCAAAACGAAAACATTTAAAAAGCGAGGAAAAAGAGAATTTCTATTCGGGCACGTCAAAGGCCCAACATGGAACTGTAATGGATCCGAGAAAATTTTCCATCATAATTTTCTGTTTGGATCTATAGAAAATTTGGAGCCCATCCCTTCAGTTTCCTCAACTTCCTCGTTTCGTGGGCAAGGGAATCAAAGAATTGAAGTGGGAAAAGTTTCTGTCGGAGAAATTCGATTCTTCGCCCGTAGCAAGCTTCGATCTTCGATTAAGGAGAATCGAATTTAGGTATCCAATTGAAAAGATCTCAGAGCATACCTATGGCGGAGAAACCTCAGCCGGTGAAAGTTTTGTACTGCGGCGTCTGTTCTCTTCCCGCCGAATACTGCGAATTCGGTCCCGATTTCGAGAAATGTAAGCCTTGGCTCATAAAAAACGTTCCGGATCTCTATCCAGATCTTCTTAAAGGTGAGGAAATGATGAAACCCTAATCTTGAGATTTCGGTTAGCTAGGTCTTTGTTGATTTCGCTGAATCCGTTTCATTTGGGTGTGTTAGTATTCTTCTTCTGTATGTTCAATAGCGATTCATTTGCTGAAGTCAGGTATTTAGTTCCATAGATAATAAGGCTTTTAGTTGCCTCGGGTTTTCTGTCCGAAGAACTTAGAAATCCATACAACTCGAAACTCCAATCATATCATGACGCGTGTATACTCGCGAGCGCGTTTATATGTTTATGTATATAAGCTTATGTATGTCTTTAGCATATGGGTGCGACCGTTTTGGTGAAAATCCGGTAAGTATTCAACAGGAAGATGATAAAGCTGACATTCTTTTAGGGTTCTCGTAGTTGAAATCAAATACATAATCTGGCATGAAAACCGTCCCCTTTAGAAAACTTGGAAACTTTTTTTCTGGTGTGTGATCGGTTTTTATAGTGCGGGATTATCAATGACTGTTTCCTGGAACATTTGCTTCTGAGTTTTCGAGTCTGTTTCATCGTTCTTCTTTTGGTGATTTTTCCCGTTCTAAGATTATGTTTTGGTCTGATGAATATTATCTGTTTGTTTGATGATGTGATTTCATGTCCAGAATCTGATGACAAGGCAGCTGATAAGGTTTCCGACCGACTCCAGTCTGTTGGAATCTCTTCTGGTGGTTCTGATGGAGCGCCTTCTTCAGGTCAGTCAGTCTATTACTTAATACGAATGTGCGTACAGTGACATATATCCACATGATTATGTGTCCCGGATTCATGTACAAGTATAATAATCTTCTCCGACGACTCGGTGGTTTATCTGCTTACACTTTTACATGTGTGGGTTGGCGTGTACGTATGTGTATGTGAGCATGGCAGCATGCATGACATGGTTCTCTGCATGGGCAGAGTTTCATTGTTACAATTATTCATGATAATGCGGGTGGGTTTTAAGTTAGATTTATTGGGTTTTCCATATTTATAGGGCAAACATCCAAGCCGGAAGAAGTGAAACGTCTTCCGGGTGGCAAAATAAAGAAGAAAGTAAGTAACTTTTCTCTTGCTTACTTGCACATCAAACGTATAGCCCAATTTTACATGTAAACTCAGACAACAAACACAAACTCGGGCCTCCATTACAAATTTTGTATCATGTTTGTTCTTATGTATCATGAATAGGACAAACAAGAAGTTATTATAGAAAAGGTTGTCCGTAACAAGCGCAAGTGTATCACAATTGTGAAAGGACTTGACCTATTTGGTAAGTTGTTTTCTTCTGCATTACACATCATTATGACCTTCTCACTGGAAATAGATCTCACTTTCTGAACCTAAATATCGCCTAAGGCATTAAACTAAGCGACGCCTCTAAAAAGCTCGGGAAGAAGTTTGCCACTGGAGCATCAGTTGTTAAGGTACGTGTACACGATGAATTGCAAATTTCATTCGATTACAAAATAGGGGTTATGTGCTTAGAGAAGTAGTGTGTGAGTCCCTGATTGATAATAATTCAAGAACATTTCCAAAGCGATATATGTATGCATATTTATACGGTACTGGTTATTTCTATTTCCCATTTGTCACCTCATACCCGATTTATATGACATGCAATTGTTTCAGGGACCTACTGAAAAGGAGCAAATCGATGTTCAAGGAGATATAATCTACGATATCGTTGAATTCATCACAGACACCTGGCCAGATGTAAAATCTTTTCTCCTCGTGACTTGTGATTGTTTCATTCATTCTTTTGAATGATTTCATGCAAGTGTTCTTGCAGTCATTCCTGATTTTTTCATTGGCCATATCCAGGTACCCGAGTCCTCCATTTTCTTCATCGAAGATGGGAAGAAGGTTCCGGCTGCTTGATGATGATGATCGCCTTCGTATGGTTTTTCGGCTATGCCATGTGAAAGATCGTCACTGTAAAACTTTAGATTATGTCATATTGTCGGGATTCTCATACTGTTTTCCTCATCTGGGTTCGACAGTTTCTCGTGGAGTTCTTCCTCGGAATCTTCTTGGTATGGTCTTTGTTTCTGAGCCCTTAATGTCCAAGCTTTCTATCGGTTTTTCACTTACCATCAAAGTTTTGGTTATAGTGAATCAGTTGGCAATTAGACTTATATCAGGATCGTAAGATCTTTGCTGAGAAAATGAGAGAGAGGCTGAGAAAGTGAGAGAAAATGAAAGAGAAAGTTCTAATCTTGTTGATTCATTCCATTATTGTTTCACACATATAACATTACATTTTGCATATGTGGCATAATTGTTCTAACGGAAGTCGTTATTTACAGTCTGATAACTCAGAGTACCTTATCCGATCCGTGAGATTTTCGGGCACTTATCCATCTGACAGTAGAGCTTTGGATGTTGGCCGGCAAGAACCTGTATTTGTCGGAAACTTGTCACCTCCTTTGTTTATGATTAGCGTTAGGGTTTGGTGCTCCATCGATCTGAATCTCTGACGCGTTGGATTAGGGTTTGGTGTTCCTTGATCTCATCTTTGGTTTAACCTCTTTAAAATATTAAGGGTATTATGTGGATTATCCACACCAATGCTGTGACGGGTACGGGTTCAAAATCACGGGTATCTAACTCATTGTGACAAATACTGTAAAACCCAAGCCACATATTGGGTTGATAACCCCATTTATTGGTTTATACCGGTTTAGGATCAATCTAAACCGAATCAATCACGGTTTATCTGTCATTGTTGCTAATAAGACCAAATTCATATATATATATATATATATATATTGTGTACGTACAAACATATGCCTGATAATGTTGATACCAATGAACGGTTCTACTCCGGTATACATTGCCATTACATTTACATCCGTGAAGTAACCGAATGAACCGATCCTCTCCTCTCACCCGGTTTACTTGTACCCGAATCATATGGTCCGGGTTTCACAAATGATAAAACAATGGAAGCAAGTTCACACTGGTGAGAGGTGAATTCATGATCAGCACCTTCTACGAGTTGCAGTTGATGATTCTTAACGGATTTGACGAACTCCGATGCATCAGTTGCAGGTACGATTCTATCAGCCGATCCATGAACTGTCAACACCCTGAAACCACCAATGTGAATCTGAAAACTTCCATGTAATTCGAGAAATAACAGTTTAACCGATGCGGATGAGAGATTTTTAAGGATTAAAACCCGAGACCTGCAGTTCTTGCTAATGGAGAAACAAGCTGCAGAAGTATCTGTTGTGAGTCGGTCTTTTAGGCTCTCTTCAGTTACCCTGTACTCGAATTTACCTGCAAGCCGAAAAAGAGATTAGAGTACCGATGACCCCGAGCCCTAAACTGTAATCCTAAGTCCTAAACCCTAAACCAATTCCTTATCTCTATCAGATATTGAACTTAATACCTACGGACTTGATCTAAGAGGTGCAAGATTGAGTACAATGGTCTACCTATAGGTAAAGTTTATGTTCGTTTTCAGAAAGCTACACATTTCAATCGCAATTGTGAACCAGATGACGTACAAAACGTTAGAAGTTGGAATGTTACCCCTTCTGTTCCTGACATCGATGAAACCCTTCTCTTTGATTCTCTGCAAGTACTCCTTACCAAGCCGACCTTCCATTCCCCGGTCGAGAAAAAACCGACCCGATATATTCACTACTGTATCTACGTCATTATACTTTGCTGCATACAGAAGGACCACATTTCCACCTGACAGCGACAAGCTTGAGACTTTACAGATTTTCGCAATGTTCAAACCAAGAAACCCATCTCAGTTATACGTTTACAGACTGACCTTTGCTATGCCCGATTATCGCAGAAATCTCATGGTTTTCCTTGCGGAGGTATTGCAAAACAGAGCGTAGATCTTCAGCTTCCCGCCAATAATTGCCATACTGAAATGAACCTTCACTTTCCCTGGAACATGTGAAGGAGAAAAACACTACTGTTCTTGATCCATTATATAAAACAGAGAAAACCGGACATTATACACACATAGTAATGTTGTAAACCAGTTTTAGCAAATAGTAACTGCTAAAACACAGATCGAATAAGTCAAACGGATAGAATGTATCATCCATCTTGTGAGAACAAGAATGGGGAATCAATTAACTCATGCTGCAGACATCAAAACCCAAGTTTCATGTACAAATAGATGAACTTACCCGTTTCCAGCAAAATCAAACCGAAAAGAACTGATCTTTTTTCTTGCAAAGACACGGGCAAGGGTCACCATAGGAATCCGATCCTAGCATTAGGTATACACATATATATATAGAGAGAAATCAAAAGTTTTTCATACCAATGGAATCTAAACGGGAGAAGAACCAAATTAGCAACGAACAAGTATGACAAGAATGGAGCAAGATTCAACCTTTGATGACTGAAAGCCGTGGCAGATGACAACGATCCCAGTAGAACCCGTGTCATGAAATACTCCCACCAGTTTCTCCCCATGACTGTTCTTGATCGCAATTCTTCGCAGTTCAATCTCTGCTGAGAATTCCAAAGCCAATATTAAAACCACTGGCAAGTTAGATCAACGAAGACATGAGAGAAGTCCACATAGCAACAACCGATCTGATAGATACAATGCCTGGACGAAGTTTTCTACATTAAAACCAGTAAGTAAGTCGAATCAATTGTAAAATTGAGACGATTAGACGCGAAAACAAATTTAGGGTATTCTAACAAATTAATACCCCAAAATCGAAGGTCACATTCAAAGTTTTCTCCGTCTGATCAACAAACAGCCAAATCTGGCGAAGGATATGAACAGTTTGCGGCTTGGGAATCGCAAAACTACCATTTTATTACCTGAAATCTTATCGAGCTCATCAGAAAACGAGATATTTTGAGGATTGAAAATTAACCCTACAAACCAAAATCGCATTCCCAGTTCGAAATTTCTCTATTTGATTAAAGATTCCATCTAGGTTCAATGACAATAAAAATTAGGGGTTTTGTTTTCTACGTGTAACAGATCGTTGATAGAGAAACAAGACAGACAAGACTATCTTACCCGAGTTGCCGACTCGTTCATGGCTCGATTGACTGAGGCGAGTTACCGACATGGTCGAGCAGGGAGAAATCCAGGCTTAATTTGATATGCCTATGGGTGTTGTGTCCGTACGATAATACCTCGTCTACTCCTTTTCCGGCGCGTTTTAGCCGCGGCTCGTGCCATTTATAGTTTCCGGTTTCACAATAACTTTTAAAACACGTAGATACCCCTGTATTTTTAGAGAGTTAAATAAATTTATATATTTTAAAATTTATCGATTTTTTTAATTTTGAAAACTATTCATCTACAATTTTAATTATTTTAAAATTAAAATAAAACCTAGAATTTTATAAAATAGAAAAATTTTATAATCAATTAATAAAAATTAGAAATTTTGATATTTATATTTCAATTAATAAAAACATTATTATATTTATTTAAATTAGGATTATTTAGATTAGGACTGATAAATACGATCATTTTTAGTTATTTTTATAAATATAAAATTATTGAATTTTTTGTTAGTTATTTTTTAATAGATAATTATAGTATAAATATAATTGAGAAAAATAAAATATTAAAGAATTCAAATAGAAGTTTATTAATTAATAGTTAAAATGTCAACTATATAAGTATGGATCATTATGTATCATATTATAATATAATTATAGTGTAATATATTTAATACATAAAAATTTAATAAAAATTATAAGCTTTTAGATATTTTATAAAGGTTTTATGTTTTATTCGGATATGTGTATTATTATTGAGTTTTTCATTGAATGTTTTTAAAGTTAAAGGTTATTTTTTATAAATAGAGATTTCTTTGAATTTATACAGTACTACTGAGGTTTTAAATGGATTTTTTTAAATTGAGGAATTTTTGAAAACTTTTCCAAAACTGCATACTTAATGATGAGTATATAGAAATTCGAATTTTATTTTTTTAATTATTTTAAGTCATCTTAGACAAAAAGAAAATTAAATTTAACCTACAAAATTAGAAAATAGGAATAATTGTTATAACTTACATTTAAAAATAGATTTATGATCTTTTTGTATTTTTATTTAAAAATAATTTCTTTTATATGGAGTTAGAATATGGATAGATACCTAAATCTGAATTTTGGTAACAAAATAAATATAATTTTGAAATTTTAATAAATAATATATATGTTTTTAATCAATAGTATCCAAGATATCTTTAATATATATGTTTTTAATAAATTCTCAAGAAAAATAATCAGTTTATAAAATATTTTTTGGTTTTCTTAATTATTTTTTTAATAATCCAGAAATTCACCGGGTCTTTGACCCGACTGCATCTCCTAGAGGACCGGAGAAGACCAGTTGAATACCCTTCCCCACACTTGGATTTGAACTCAGGATGAGAGCATGCTTTGCATGTTCTCTCACACTATACCACCCTCTTAGTGTATCTGTTCTTAGGCGTTTGGTTTATTCTGGTTTTAGACCATTTTATTGTTTTCGGTTTATTTTTGGTTTTCTGGTTTGATTGTTTAGTATAAATAGTTTGTACTGTTGCATTTTTGTGTGTTAATGAAAATCAGAAAATTGTCCCAGTTTTCCCTCTCACGCAATTTCAAATTCTCTCGAGTTTGAAAATGCAAAATAGTATTAGAGCAAAGATGATTGTGATTTCTGCTTCTGAATTCAATCCATTCGTTTGATCTTTCATCTATTTCGTTGATTTTTTTTTCGATTTCTGGAGATGTCTCTTCCTCCTGAAATTCCGATTTCAACTGATGCTTCGGCATCTTCTTCAGTACCAGCTCCCACAGTTGCTGATCCTTATGCTAGTCCACTGTATATTCATGCGGCGGACAATTACAGCTTGATTTTGGTATCTGCGAAGCTTGAAGGTGAGTCGAATTATGGAGTTTAGGCAAAGTCAGTTTTGAAAGCGTTGAATTCGAAAAATAAATCGGGATTTCTTCATGGAACTGTCCCAAAGCCAGCTGCTAACCATCCGGATTACAATCTTTGGTCTCGCAACAATGATCTCGTTTGCATTTGGTTAGTTAACTCTGTTTCTCCTGATATCGCTAGTCAGATTGTCCATCTTGATGATGCTTTTGATGTTTGGAAGACTCTAGCTCATCGGTATAAGCAACATAATGTTTCCAAGATCTTTAATATTCAACAACAAATCGACTCCCTATATCAAGGATCTATGAATTTGAGTGTGTATTTCACCAAGTTGAACTCGTTATGGGAAGAACTTAAGAATCATGAACCATTACCGTATTGTAATTGTGGTGGTTGTACTTGTGGAGGCTATCGTTGCAATTTGGAACAACGATGGATGGAATTGTATGATAGGCGGAACATTGTACGTTTTTTGATGCGTCTGAATGATTCATATCAAGCTGCACGACGTCAAATCCTTATGATGGATCCATTGCCTAACCTGTCTCGTGTATACAATTTGGTTGCTCAAGAGGAGCAGCAACAACTCAATCTTTCTCTCAACACTCAGTCTGATCAAGCTGTGTTTCAGACAAGCACTTATTCTAATAAGCCTAGATTTACTCCTCAACAATCTCATCAGTACAAGTCTTCACAGTCACATCCTCAACTATCTCATCAGAACAATGCTTCTCAGCAACAACAACATTCTCGTCCTCGTCCAGTCTGTACTCATTGTGGTTTGATAGGACATACTGTGAATCGGTGCCACAAGATCTATGGTTATCCACCTAATTGGAATTCCAGATCATCAGCTCCACACAAAGCTAGGAATGCTTTCAATGATGCGGTTCAAAATCCTGTGAATATGATGACTACACATTCAGAGAGTGGAAGTGTGGCTGAAACTAGGAAAGCTACAGTTGATCCGTTTGCTGACCAGAATGTCTTGGAACAAGCCCAAGCTCTGTTAGCTAAGTTCTCCACACAACTTAAGAGTCATGGTTCTTCTTACAATGATCAAGTGTTTACAACTTCTCACTCTCCTCCCACTTCTCCAGGTAGTACCTCTTCTTTCCCCATTTTATCTACTATTGGACCTAGCCTTACATTACCAAATGCAGCGTGGATTGTTGATACTGGTGCTAGTACGCATGTATGCTGTGATCAGATATTGTTCTCAATGTTGTTTTTCATTTCTCCAGTTTCCATTACTCTTCCTAATGGATCCTTGATTACTGTCAATCAGTCATGTTCTGTTCAGATATCCTCTTCGCTTACACTAACTGATGTTCTCTTTGTGCCTTCATTCCATTTTAATCTTCTGAGTGTTAGTGCTCTCACTAAACACAATTCCATTTAAGTAACATTCACTGCAACTTCTTGACTAATTCAGGACCTTACTCAGGCCTGGATGATTGGCAAATGTAGGCTGCAGCAGAATCTCTATCTTTTGGACATGCGGCAGTCTACTCAGAAACATATTTCCTTGACTTCTCCTCTTTGCACAATCATAACAACAGCTCCTCTTGACCTTTGGCATCATCGACTCGGGCATCCATCTTCACTAAAGATTCAGACTATTTCAAAAACATCTCAACTATGTTTTACACCAATAAAAGATGACAGTTTACCTTGTTTTGTTTGCCCTTTGACAAAACAGAGACGTCTTTCATTTCCCGTTTCAGGAAAACGTTGTTCAAAACCTTTTGAGCTTCTACACATTGATGTTTGGGGTCCTTTTCATGAACCCACTGTACTTGGACAACATTATTTCTTCACGATTGTTGATGATTGCACACGTTTGATTTGGGTATATTTGATGGTCAATAAAAGTGATGTTAAAGCCAAGTTTCCTCATTTTATTGCCTTTGTTGAAAAACAATTTGACATTTCAGTCAAATCTGTCAGAAGTGATAACGCTCATGAACTTGCTTTTTCAGATTTCTTTGCACAAAAAGGTATTCAACATTTTCGTTCATATTCTTATACGCCTCAACAAAACTCGGTTGTTGAGCGTAAACATCAGCACATTTTAAATGTCGCACGATCTTTGCTTTTTCAGTCAAATGTGCCTTTGTGCTATTGGGGTGATTGTGTTCTTACTGCAGTGTATCTCATTAACAGAACCCCATCAGTTTTACTTGATAACAAGTCTCCTTTTGAAGTTTTAACAAACACAAAGCCTAATTATGATCATCTCAAAGTTTTTGGTTGTCAGTGTTATGTTTCAACTCAACTTAAAGATCGCAATAAGTTTTCACCGAGAGTTGTTTCTGGTGTGTTTTTGGGTTATCCGAGTGGTGTCAAAGGTTATCGAGTTCTAGACATCTCCACCAATAAAATCGTCGTTTCCCGCAATGTGATCTTCCATGAACATGTGTTTCCCTTTAAGACTGATTCATTGCCTTCTGCAACAGTTGATTTCTTCTCAAGTTTGCCATCTCCTTACGTTTTGCTTGATTCCGAATAGAGCAATAATCAAATTTCTTCCCATACGTCTCCAGACTCTATTTCTGAGAAAAAATCTTCTGAAGTTGCAGTTCCTATTTCTGATTCTGTTGACATTGAGAACAATGCTAGGCCACAGCGTCTTGTCAAAACACCAGCTTATCTTAATGACTACCACTGTTATTTGCTTTCTCATAATTCTATACCTTCTCAGACCCCAAAAACACCTTACCCTCTATCTTCTGTTCTTACCTATAACACTTTAAACCCTTCTTATCGTAACTTTGTTTTGTCCATTTCTATACATTATGAACCAAAAACCTTTACCCAAGCTGTAAAGACTGATCATTGGAAAAAGGCTATGGTTCTTGAATTGGAAGCTTTGGCACGAACAGACACTTGGTCTGTGGTTCCACTTCCTTCTGGTAAGCAACCTATTGATTGTAAGTGGGTCTTTAAGACCAAATATAATCCAGATGGGACTGTTTGTGACACCCGTAACCCGTGTACAGTATACGGGCTGTGCCACATGGACGATGTAAGGTAAAATAATAAATTAATAAATGGCGGAAGCAAAAATTCCAAATCCAAAAACATTTTAAATAAACCAGAGTAATCAGCGGAAAATACAACAGACGATTAATATCGTAAAATAACACATGTCCGAATAGTTATAATTTAACCGTACAAAATGTGGGAAATACAAGTTCCGTAACCCAAAATGTAAATCCCGTACATGATGCTGCTTCTCTCGGTTCGTCGTCTGCTGAGGCGCTAGGCGTAATCCTCGTGATCTGAAAAATGTAAACCACGAGGGCTAAGCACAACTGCTTAGTGAGTAGCCCGGGTTGAACCCGGAAATCCCGTTCTCAACGAGAACGGTACAGTCGACATTTCCATGAAAACACATGCAATAAGTAGCACATCAATAGCAAACACAAACACGCCCGTATGGAATCCACCATAAGGCTTAGCCATATACCCTGGTCAAATCCATGACCAGGAGCGAATCCACGCCCGTCACCCGCGTGACGTTGGCCATCGCATCACATGCGATCGTGCGCGTCTCCTGCGCCCGTCACTCTCGTGACTACCGATGTCGAGTCCACGACACAACGGAAATACAATCATATCCCTGTGGAGTCCACCACAGGGTCCA
>NW_010966882.1:851737-852325 GCF_000463585.1 Tarenaya hassleriana | reverse complement strand
TGGTCAGCCCCGGACCAGGCGTGTCCTCTTCTTGGTCCGGTTCGTCCCTCTCATGGTCAGACGGAGTGTGCCTTCTCCGGCACGTCTGGTCCGGCGGACCAGGACTGGTCAGCCCCGGACCAGACGCCTTCTTCCCTTGGTCTGTTCGCTTCTTCCTGGCTCGGCGGACCGTGAGGCTTCGGAACACTTCTGGTCCGGCGGACCAGAACTGGTCCGGCGGACCAGGACGCGTTTTTCTCTTGGTCCGCCCCGTCTCCATCCGCTCCGACGGACTACATGTTCGTCATCCCAGTCTCGGTCCGGAGCTGACCACGGCTGGTCCGGCGGACCGGGACTGGGAGTTAACTTCTTCTTCGCCATTTCCGAATTCTGTTTCGCGTTTTCTCACCCGTTTCGATTCGGGGTTGCTTCCAAATGCTATTAACACATAGTTTTACATCCCTAGACATGTTCTAAACCTCAAACACGCAACGAAATCTCGATTTGGACCATCACACATTGAAAATGAGATCTCACAAATCCAACTCAAGCCACTCACCTTGTTCTTGAGTTTGTCCGAGCTTGTGTGCGTTCCTCGTGGCTCCACAC
>NW_010966882.1:847919-849738 GCF_000463585.1 Tarenaya hassleriana | reverse complement strand
GCCCAAACCACTCTCTAAATCATTCTTATACTATTCTTTTACCAAAAATTCTCCTAAAAATGACATCTTCAACAAATCCGAATATTCGTTCGTCCCGGCAGTGGATATACGAAAGAGTTTATTCGATTACAAAAGACGTAACGCAAGAATTCATTAACGGTTTGGAACAGTTTATGAATTTTGCTTCTATGCAGCCATTGTGTCAAGAACGTGGAAAAATGCTATGTCCATGTACAAGTTGTCGCAATTTTAAATATCGCAGTCCAGAAGATGTTTGTAAACATCTATTTCGAAGGGGATTTGTCCAAGATTATTATATTTGGCGATTTCATGGAGAAGAAGTTCGGACAATCACAACGGGACAACATGTCTCGGCCGAGCAGAGGTATGATGTAGATGAAGATGTAAGAAATCCTTATGTTGAAATGGTGACAGATGCTTTTCCTGGGGCATTGGCTGAGCAAAACTCATCACAAGATCAGGAGGAGCCAAACGTCGAAACAAAACGGTTTTTCGACATGTTGGATATGACAAATCATCCTATCTATGAAGGATGTAAAGAAGGTCAGTCACGTTTATCTCTTGCATCAAGATTGATGAGTATGAAAACGGATTACAATGTCACCGAAAGTTGCATGGATTCATTTTGTCAAACGTTGCGTGAATATTTACCTGAAAATAACGAAGCTCCAGAATCGTATTATGATACGAAGGCTATGTTGAAGAATTTGGGAATGCCTTATGAAAAGATTGATGTTTGCAAAAATGGTTGCATGCTGTACTGGGGTGAAGAAAAAGAATTGGTTATGTGTAAATTCTGTGGGACTAACAGATACCGTCCGAATAAGAATGTACGGAGACAAACTCCGTATAAAAAGATGTTCGATATGCCGGTATCGTACAGATTGAAGCGTTTGTATGAATCACAACAAACGACTTCGCATATGAGATGGCATGCCTCGCATTCTACCGTTGATGGAGAAATGCAACATCCATCAGATGCTTTGGCGTGGAAAAACTTCAACATGGTATTTCCTCAATTCGCTGCTGAGCCTAGGAATGTGTATCTATGTTTGTGTACTGATGGATTTAGTCCGTACGGACAGTCTGGCATGCAGTATTCATTATGGCCAGTTATACTTTCTCCGTACAACTTACCACCTGAGATGTGCATGAAAAGAGAATTTATGTTTTTGACATTGTTGATTCCTGGGCCAGAACATCCGAAGAAGAGTTTTGATAATAATTCTTTTTCTTCATTTTTCAGTCGGTCTTTCAAATAAGGGCCGCATCTATAGATTAGGAGGATTGCAGCGAGATTTGTTTGATGATTTCGGTGCAGCAATTTCTCCTGGCATGCAGAGCGATCTCGAACAACAACGGCGGATCGAGACACTCGAACAACAGCTTGCGGCGACGAGGCAACAAGTGAATAACCTCAAACAAATTGTTGAGCTTATGCGGGGTGATCGACCACTCCACAATACGCCGCCAAGCTTGAGAGCAGAAACGACGGCATGTAATCTCGGGACCAGCGAAGACGAAGAAACCCGTAGTGCCAATTAATTAATATTTTTTGAAATATTTTATATTTTCTGTAATATTTGAACAATTTTTTTTATTTTAATATTTTAATTTTATTTTTGTTTTATTATATATATATTTATTAATATATAATATATATAAATATAATAAAAAATAAAATAAATATTTAAAAATAAAATAATTATTATTTTATTTTTAAATATTTGTTTTATTTTTTTACTAACTGTTTTTCGTTTTCCAACGGATTTTCCAACGGATAACCGGTGTAATTTCT
>NW_010966882.1:846742-847882 GCF_000463585.1 Tarenaya hassleriana | reverse complement strand
GTCCCAGAAAACTCCTGACTTCCGTCGCAGAAGTCGGAGACTGCCACTCCATGACGGCCCCGATCTTGGCTGGATCGACCTGAATACCCTGGGCTGATACCACATGTCCCAGGAACCCAATCTCCTGTAGCCAAAAGCTGCACTTGCTGAACTTAGCGTACAGCCGATTCTCTCCCGTCCTTCTTCTTCACGAAGAGTACTGGTGCTCCCCACGGTGAAACGCTAGGGCGGATGAAACCCTGCTCCACCAACTCATTCAGCTGTTTCTTCAGCTCGGCCATCTCCGTAGGTGCCATCCGATATGGGTCTTTGGTAATTGGGTCAGTATCCGATACCCAGTCAGCAGTAAAACCCATTTCTTCCCTTGGTTATAATCCCGACAAGTCATCAGGAAAAAGTATTAGAAAACTCCTGGGCAACTAGTTTGTCTTCCAATCTATGCTCTGGTTCCTTGGTCATCGTGATAACTACAAGGAACGCTCTGTTGTCCCTCCTGATCACCTTCTTTTCGGACTTTTGGTTTGCATTTAAGGGGGTCCTCTACTAACGCCGATAAAGATGGTGAACGAGGTAAGTTCCTCCCTCCCACTTTGTCATAAACGCCCACTTGGGTGAGTTGACGTTTGTTCCTTTAGGTACTGCTATAGAGCCTCTTAAGGATTTCGGAATTAGTTCTCTAATTCCAATCCTTTAGTTTAGGCATTGGGCTTAATTGTGGAAATCGTTGATCTTCATTTAAGCATATAATGGCGACATTCTAAATGTGCCACGTTACATTTACTAAGCCTTCGACGACCCCAGCTCGCATCATCAATGTACGGACCTCGACAGGTGAGGATTTCCTTCGGACATGGTTTGAAAACATTTTTCGTAGAAAATCGTTGGGTAATGAGCACGATTCCTTCCCGAGGAAAGAACGTGGCTCTGATACCAAAAGTTGTGACACCCGTAACCCGTGTACAGTATACGGGCTGTGCCACATGGACAATAGTAATAAAAATAATAATAATGCGGAAGCAAAAATACGAAATCCAAAAACATTTTAATCAACCAGAGTAAGCAGCGGAAAATACAACAGGCGATCAGTATCGCAAAATAACACATGTCCGAAAAGTTATAATTTAACCGTACAAAATGCGG
>NW_010966882.1:845348-845999 GCF_000463585.1 Tarenaya hassleriana | reverse complement strand
TGATGACCGATGCGGCATCATCAATGTACGGACCTCGGACAAGAGGATTTTCTTCGGACATGGTTTGAAAACATTTTTTTTTTGTAGAAAATCGTGGGGTAATGAGCACGATTCCTTCCCAAGGAAAGAACGTGGCTCTGATACCAAAAGTTGTGACACCCGTAACCCGTGTACAGTATACGGGCTGTGCCACATGGACGATGTAAGGTAAAATAATAAATTAATAAATGGCGGAAGCAAAAATTCCAAATCCAAAAACATTTTAAATAAACCAGAGTAATCAGCGGAAAATACAACAGGCGATCAATATCGTAAAATAACACATGTCCGAATAGTTATAATTTAACCGTACAAAATGTGGGAAATACAAGTTCCGTAACCCAAAATGTAAATCCCGTACATGATGCTGCTTCTCTCGGTTCGTCGTCTGCTGAGGCGCTAGGCGTAATCCTCGTGATCTGAAAAATGTAAACCACGAGGGCTAAGCACAACTGCTTAGTGAATAGCCCGGGTTGAACCCGGAAATCCCGTTCTCAACGAGAACGGTACAATCGACACTTTCCAAATACACATGCAACGAATATATCAACACAATAATCACATCAATAGCAACCACAAACACGTCCGTATGGAATCCACCATAAGGCCTAG
>NW_010966882.1:844931-845272 GCF_000463585.1 Tarenaya hassleriana | reverse complement strand
CGATCGTGCGCGTCTCCTGCGCCCGTCACTCTCGTGACTACCGATGTCGAGTCCACGACACAACGGAAATACAATCATATCCCTGTGGAGTCCACCACAGGGTCCAGCCATATACCCTAGTCAAATCCATGACTAGGGGCGAGTCCACGCCCGTCAAGTCCATGACGTTGGCCGTCGTGTCATCTAACGCCCGTCAAGTCCATGACGGCGACGGTTGAGTCCACAACCGTCCACAAACACAATCACGCTTGGCCCGTACGCATGAGCAAGCTACACACATGGCACACATCGTGCAATATCCCCACGATACAACCACGCGTATCACGGTATCCGGTCCCTAC